>NC_069499.1:1125688164-1125690664 GCF_027579735.1 Bombina bombina
GAGAGAGAGAGACAGTGGAGAGAGAGAGACAGCTGAGAGAGACAGTGGAGAGAGAGAGACGACAGAGAGACAGTGGAGAGAGAGAGAGATGGCTTAGAGAGACAATGGAGAGAGAGACAGCTGAGAGAGACAGTGGAGAGAGAGAGACGGCTGAGAGAGACAGTGGAGAGAGAGAGAGAGGCAGGAGAGAGAGAGAGGGGGGCAGGAGAGAGAGAGAGGCAGGAGAGAGAGAGAGAGGCAGGAGAGAGAGAGAGAGGAAGGAGAGAGAGAGAGGCAGGAGAGAGAGAGAGGCAGGAGAGAGAGAGAGGCAGGAGAGAGAGAGAGGCAGGAGAGAGAGAGAGAGAGAGGCAGGAGAGAGAGAGAGGCAGGAGAGAGAGAGGCAGGAGAGAGAGAGGAGAGAGAGAGAGAGGGAGACAGTGGAGAGAGAGAGACGGCTGAGAGAGACAGTGGAGAGAGAGAGAGACGGCTGAGAGAGACAGTGGAGAGAGAGAGAGACGGCTGAGAGAGACAGTGGAGAGAGAGAGACGGCTGAGAGAGACAGTGGAGAGAGAGAGAGAGAGAGAGACGGCTGAGAGAGAGACGGCTGAGAGAGACAGTGGAGAGAGAGACGGCTGAGAGAGACAGTGGAGAGAGAGACGGCTGAGAGAGACAGTGGAGAGAGAGAGAGACGGCTGAGAGAGACAGTGGAGAGAGAGAGACGGCTGAGAGAGACAGTGGAGAGAGAGAGAGATGGCAGAGAGAGACGGCTGAAAGAGACAGTGGAGAGAGAGAGACGGCTGAGAGAGACGGCTGAGAGAGACAGTGGAGAGAGATGGCTGAGAGAGACAGTGGAGAGAGAGACGGCTGAGAGAGACAGTGGAGAGAGAGACAGTGGAGAGAGAGAGAGACAGCTGAGAGAGACAGTGGAGAGAGAGAGAGACAGCTGAGAGAGACAGTGGAGAGAGAGAGAGACGGCTGAGAGAGACAGTGGAGAGAGAGAGAGAGACGGCTAAGAGAGACAGTGGAGAGAGAGACAGCTGAGAGAGACAGTGGAGAGAGACAGCTGAGAGACAGTGGAGAGAGACGGCTGAGAGAGACAGTGGAGAGAGAGAGACGGCTGAGAGAGATAGTGGAGAGAGAGAGAGACAGCTGAGAGAGGCAGTGGAGAGAGAGAGAGATGGCTGAGAGAGACAGTGGAGAGAGACAGTGGAGAGAGAGAGAGAGATGGCTGAGAGAGACAGTGGAGAGAGAGAGACAGTGGAGAGAGAGAGAGAGAGAGACGGCTGAGAGAGACAGTGGAGAGAGAGAGACGGCTGAGAGAGACAGTGGAGAGAGAGAGAGACAGTGGAGAGAGAGAGAGAGACAGCTGAGAGAGACAGTGGAGAGAGAGAGACGGCTGAGAGAGACAGTGGAGAGAGAGAGAGATGGCTTAGAGAGACAGTGGAGAGAGAGACAGCTGAGAGAGACAGTGGAGAGAGAGAGACGGCTGAGAGAGACAGTGGAGAGAGAGAGAGACGGCTGAGAGAGACAGTGGAGAGAGAGAGACGGCTGAGAGAGACAGTGGAGAGAGAGAGACAGCTGAGAGAGAGAGAGACGGCTGAGAGAGACAGTGGAGAGAGAGAGACGGCTGAGAGAGACAGTGGAGAGAGAGAGAGAGATGGCTGAGAGAGACAGTGGAGAGAGAGACTGCTGAGAGAGACAGTGGAGAGAGAGAGAGAGACAGCTGAGAGAGACAGTGGAGAGAGAGAGAGAGACGGCTGAGAGATACAGTGGAAAGAGAGAGACGGCTGAGAGAGACAGAAAGAGAGAGAGAGAGAGAGAGGCAGGAGAGAGAGAGGCAGGAAAGAGAGAGAGAGAGGCAAGAGAGGCAGGAGAGAGAGAGAGACAGGAGAGAGAGAGAGAGAGAGAGGCAGGAGAGAGAGAGAGGCAGGAGAGAGAGAGGCAGGAGAGAGAGAGGCAGGAGAGAGAGAGAGAGAGAGGCAGGAGAGAGAGAGAGAGAGAGAGAGAGGCAGGAGAGAGAGAGAGACGCAGGAGAGAGAGAGAGAGAGAGAGAGGCAGGAGAGAGAGAGAAGGCTGAGAGAGACAGTGGAGAGAGAGAGACGGCTGAGAGAGACAGTGGAGAGAGAGACAGCTGAGAGAGACAGTGGAGAGAGAGAGAGAGACAGCTGAGAGAGACAGTGGAGAGAGAGAGAGACGGCTGAGAGAGACAGTGGAGAGAGAGAGACGGCTGAGAGAGACAGTGGAGAGAGAGAGACGGCTGAGAGAGACAGTGGAGAGAGAGAGAGAGAGAGACGGCTGAGAGAGACAGTGGAAAGAGAGAGATGGCTGAGAGAGACAGTGGAGAGAGAGACAGCTGAGAGAGACAGTGGAGAGAGAGAGAGACAGCTGAGAGAGACAGTGGAGAGAGAGAGAGACGGCTGAGAGAGACAGTGGAGAGAGAGAGACGGCTGAGAGAGACAGTGGAGAGAGAGAGAGACGGCTGAGCGAGACAGTGGAAAGAGAGAGACGGCTGAGAGAGACA
>NC_069499.1:1125695664-1125701372 GCF_027579735.1 Bombina bombina
AGGAGAGAGAGAGAGAGAGAGAGGCAGGAGAGAGAGAGACGGCTGAGAGAGACAGTGGAGAGAGAGAGACGGCTGAGAGAGACAGTGGAGAGAGAGAGAGACGGCTGAGAGAGACAGTGGAGAGAGAGAGATGGCTGAGAGAGAGACGGCTGAGAGAGACAGTGGAGAGAGAGAGAGAGAGAGAGAGACGGCTGAGAGAGACAGTGGAAAGAGAGAGACGGCTGAGAGAGACAGTGGAGAGAGAGACAGCTGATAGAGACAGTGGAGAGAGAGAGAGACAGCTGAGAGAGACAGTGGAGAGAGAGAGAGATGGCTGAGAGAGACAGTGGAGAGAGAGAGACGGCTGAGAGAGACAGTGGAGAGAGAGAGAGAGAGAGACGGCTGAGAGAGACAGTGGAAAGAGAGAGACGGCTGAGAGAGACAGTGGAGAGAGAGACGGCTGAGAGAGACAGTGGCGAGAGAGACAGTGGAGAGAGAGAGAGACAGCTGAGAGAGACAGTGGAGAGAGAGAGAGACGGCTGAGAGAGACAGTGGAGAGAGAGAGAGAGACGGCTGAGAGAGACAGTGGAGAGAGAGACAGCTGAGAGAGACAGTGGAGAGAGACAGCTGAGAGAGACAGTGGAGAGAGACAGCTGAGAGAGACAGTGGAGAGAGAGACGGCTGAGAGAGACAGTGGAGAGAGAGAGAGAGAGATGGCTGAGAGAGACAGTGGAGAGAGAGAGACAGTGGAGAGAGAGAGAGAGAGACGGCTGAGAGAGACAGTGGAGAGAGAGAGACGGCTGAGAGAGACAGTGGAGAGAGAGAGAGACAGTGGAGAGAGAGAGAGACAGCTGAGAGAGACAGTGGAGAGAGAGAGAGAGAGACGGCTGAGAGAGACAGTGGAGAGAGAGAGAGATGGCTTAGAGAGACAGTGGAGAGAGAGACAGCTGAGAGAGACAGTGGAGAGAGAGAGACGGCTGAGAGAGACAGTGGAGAGAGAGAGACGGCTGAGAGAGACAGTGGAGAGAGAGAGACGGCTGAGAGAGACAGTGGAGAGAGAGAGAGAGGCAGGAGAGAGAGAGAGGGGGGGCAGGAGAGAGAGAGAGGCAGGAGAGAGAGAAAGGCAGGAGAGAGAGAGAGAGGAAGGAGAGAGAGAGAGAGAGAGGCAGGAGAGAGAGAGGCAGGAGAGAGAGAGAGGCAGGAGAGAGAGAGAGAGGCAGGAGAGAGAGGCAGGAGAGAGAGAGACAGTGGAGAGAGAGAGACGGCTGAGAGAGACAGTGGAGAGAGAGAGAGATGGCTGAAAGAGACAGTGGAGAGAGAGAGACGGCTGAGAGAGACAGTGGAGAGAGAGAGAGAGATGGCTGAGAGAGACAGTGGAGAGACGGCTGAGAGAGACAGTGGAGAGAGAGAGACAGCTGAGAGAGACAGTGGAGAGAGAGAGAGAGACGGCTGAGAGAGACAGTGGAGAGAGAGAGAGAGACAGCTGAGAGAGACAGTGGAGAGAGACAGCTGAGAGACAGTGGAGAGAGAGACAGTGGAGAGAGAGAGACGGCTGAGAGAGATAGTGGAGAGAGAGAGAGACAGCTGAGAGAGACAGTGGAGAGAGAGAGAGACGGCTGAGAGAGACAGTGGAGAGAGACAGTGGAGAGAGAGAGATGGCTGAGAGAGACAGTGGAGAGAGAGAGACAGTGGAGAGAGAGAGAGAGACGGCTGAGAGAGACAGTGGAGAGAGAGAGACGGCTGAGAGAGACAGTGGAGAGAGAGAGAGACAGTGGAGAGAGAGAGAGACAGCTGAGAGAGACAGTGGAGAGAGAGAGACGGCTGAGAGAGACAGTGGAGAGAGAGAGATGGCTTAGAGAGACAGTGGAGAGAGAGACAGCTGAGAGAGACAGTGGAGAGAGAGAGACGGCTGAGAGAGACAGTGGAGAGAGAGAGAGACGGCTGAGACAGTGGAGAGAGAGAGAGATGGCTTAGAGAGACAGTGGAGAGAGAGACAGCTGAGAGAGACAGTGGAGAGAGAGAGACGGCTGAGAGAGACAGTGGAGAGAGAGAGACGGCTGAGAGAGACAGTGGAGAGAGAGAGAGAGAGAGACGGCTGAGAGAGACAGTGGAAAGAGAGAGATGGCTGAGAGAGACAGTGGAGAGAGAGACAGCTGAGAGAGACAGTGGAGAGAGAGAGAGACAGTGGAGAGAGAGAGAGACGGCTGAGAGAGACAGTGGAGAGAGAGAGAGAGAGACGGCTGAGAGAGACAGTGGAAAGAGAGAGACGGCTGAGAGAGACAGTGGAGAGAGAGACGGCTGAGAGAGACAGTGGAGAGAGAGACAGTGGAGAGAGAGAGAGAGAGACAGCTGAGAGAGACAGTGGAGAGAGAGAGAGACGGCTGAGAGAGACAGTGGAGAGAGAGAGAGAGACGGCTGAGAGAGACAGTGGAGAGAGAGACAGCTGAGAGAGACAGTGGAGAGAGACAGCTGAGAGAGACAGTGGAGAGAGACGGCTGAGAGAGACAGTGGAGAGAGAGAGACGGCTGAGAGAGATAGTGGAGAGAGAGAGACGGCTGAGAGAGACAGTGGAGAGAGAGAGAGACGGCTGAGAGAGACAGTGGAGAGAGAGAGAGAGAGAGATGGCTGAGAGAGACAGTGGAGAGAGAGAGACAGTGGAGAGAGAGAGAGAGAGAGACGGCTGAGAGAGACAGTGGAGAGAGAGAGACGGCTGAGAGAGACAGTGGAGAGAGAGAGAGACAGCTGAGAGAGACAGTGGAGAGAGAGAGACGGCTGAGAGAGACAGTGGAGAGAGAGAGAGAGATGGCTTAGAGAGACAGTGGAGAGAGAGACAGCTGAGAGAGACAGTGGAGAGAGACAGCTGAGAGAGACAGTGGAGAGAGAGACAGCTGAGAGACAGTGGAGAGAGAGAGACGGCTGAGAGAGATAGTGGAGAGAGAGAGACGGCTGAGAGAGACAGTGGAGAGAGAGAGAGACGGCTGAGAGAGACAGTGGAGAGAGAGAGAGAGAGAGATGGCTGAGAGAGACAGTGGAGAGAGAGAGACAGTGGAGAGAGAGAGAGAGAGACGGCTGAGAGAGACGGCTGAGAGAGACAGTGGAGAGAGAGAGAGACAGTGGAGAGAGAGAGAGACAGCTGAGAGAGACAGTGGAGAGAGAGAGAGACGGCTGAGAGAGACAGTGGAGAGAGAGAGAGAGAGATGGCTTAGAGAGACAGTGGAGAGAGAGACAGCTGAGAGAGACAGTGGAGAGAGAGAGACGGCTGAGAGAGACAGTGGAGAGAGAGAGACGGCTGAGAGAGACAGTGGAGAGAGAGAGATGGCTGAGAGAGACAGTGGAGAGAGAGAGAGAGGCAGGAGAGAGAGAGAGGCAGGAGAGAGAGAGAGAGGCAGGAGAGAGAGAGAGAGGAAGGAGAGAGAGAGAGAGGCAGGAGAGAGAGAGAGAGAGAGAGAGAGAGAGGGGCAGGAGAGAGAGAGGCAGGAGAGAGAGAGACAGTGGAGAGAGAGAGACGGCTGAGAGAGACAGTGGAGAGAGAGAGATGGCTGAGAGAGACAGTGGAGAGAGAGAGAGACGGCTGAAAGAGACAGTGGAGAGAGAGAGACGGCTGAGAGAGACGGCTGAGAGAGACAGTGGAGAGAGAGAGAGAGATGGCTGAGAGAGACAGTGGAGAGAGACGGCTGAGAGAGACAGTGGAGAGAGAGACAGTGGAGAGAGAGAGAGAGAGAGACAGCTGAGAGAGACAGTGGAGAGAGAGAGAGACGGCTGAGAGAGACAGTGGAGAGAGAGAGAGAGACGGCTAAGAGAGACAGTGGAGAGAGAGACAGCTGAGAGAGACAGTGGAGAGAGACAGCTGAGAGACAGTGGAGAGAGACGGCTGAGAGAGACAGTGGAGAGAGAGAGACGGCTGAGAGAGATAGTGGAGAGAGATAGAGACAGCTGAGAGAGACAGTGGAGAGAGAGAGAGACGGCTGAGAGAGACGGCTGAGAGAGACAGTGGAGAGAGAGAGAGAGATGGCTGAGAGAGACAGTGGAGAGAGAGAGAGAGAGACGGCTGAGAGAGACAGTGGAGAGAGAGAGAGACAGCTGAGAGAGACAGTGGAGAGAGAGAGACGGCTGAGAGAGACAGTGGAGAGAGAGAGAGATGGCTTAGAGAGACAGTGGAGAGAGAGACAGCTGAGAGAGACAGTGGAGAGAGAGAGACGGCTGAGAGAGACAGTGGAGAGAGAGAGAGACGGCTGAGAGAGACAGTGGAGAGAGAGAGACGGCTGAGAGAGACAGTGGAGAGAGACAGCTGAGAGAGAGAGAGAGACGGCTGAGAGAGACAGTGGAGAGAGAGAGAGACGGCTGAGAGAGACAGTGGAGAGAGAGAGAGAGACGGCTGAGAGAGACAGTGGAGAGAGAGACTGCTGAGAGAGACAGCGGAGAGAGAGAGAGAGAGAGAGAGACAGCTGAGAGAGACAGTGGAGAGAGAGAGAGAGAGACGGCTGAGAGATACAGTGGAAAGAGAGAGACGGCTGAGAGAGACAGAAAGAGAGAGAGAGAGGCAGGAGAGAGAGAGGCAGGAGAGAGAGAGAGGCAAGAGAGAGGCAGGAGAGAGAGAGAGACAGGAGAGAGAGAGGCAGGAGAGAGAGAGGCAGGAGAGAGAGAGGCAGGAGAGAGAGAGGCAGGAGAGAGAGAGAGAGAGGCAGGAGAGAAAGAGAGACGCAGGAGAGAGAGAGAGAGAGGCAGGAGAGAGAGAGACGGCTGAGAGAGACAGTGGAGAGAGAGAGACGGCTGAGAGAGACAGTGGAGAGAGAGAGAGACGGCTGAGAGAGACAGTGGAGAGAGAGAGACGGCTGAGAGAGAGACGGCTGAGAGAGACAGTGGAGAGAGAGAGAGAGAGAGACGGCTGAGAGAGACAGTGGAAAGAGAGAGACGGCTGAGAGAGACAGTGGAGAGAGAGACAGCTGATAGAGACAGTGGAGAGAGAGAGAGACAGCTGAGAGAGACAGTGGAGAGAGAGAGAGAGACGGCTGAGAGAGACAGTGGAGAGAGAGAGACGGCTGAGAGAGACAGTGGAGAGAGACGGCTGAGAGAGACAGTGGAAAGAGAGAGACGGCTGAGAGAGACAGTGAGAGAGAGAGACGGCTGAGAGAGACAGTGGAGAGAGAGACAGTGGAGAGAGAGAGAGACAGCTGAGAGAGACAGTGGAGAGAGAGAGAGACGGCTGAGAGAGACAGTGGAGAGAGAGAGAGAGACGGCTGAGAGAGACAGTGGAGAGAGAGACAGCTGAGAGAGACAGTGGAGAGAGACAGCTGAGAGAGACAGTGGAGAGAGAGACGGCTGAGAGAGACAGTGGAGAGAGAGAGAGAGAGAGAGATGGCTGAGAGAGACAGTGGAGAGAGAGAGAGACAGTGGAGAGAGAGAGAGAGAGAGACGGCTGAGAGAGACAGTGGAGAGAGAGAGACGGCTGAGAGAGACAGTGGAGAGAGAGAGACAGTGAAGAGAGAGACAGCTGAGAGACAGTGGAGAGAGAGAGACGGCTGAGAGAGACAGTGGAGAGAGAGAGAGATGGCTTAGAGAGACAGTGGAGAGAGAGACAGCTGAGAGAGACAGTGGAGAGAGAGAGCGAGAGAGACAGTGGAGAGAGAGAGACGGCTGAGAGAGACAGTGGAGAGAGAGAGACGGCTGAGAGAGACAGTGGAGAGAGAGAGAGAGGCAGAGAGAGAAGAGGGGGCAGGAGAGAGAGAGCA
>NC_069499.1:1126063972-1126123972 GCF_027579735.1 Bombina bombina
CATTTTCCATTTCACAAATTGTATATGTTTGTTTATGCAAGTCCATCTACAGGCTGCCATTGGTGGTATGGTAGTTGGTAACTGAGTTTCCAGGAACACCTGGGTTTGGACTCTGTTATCAGTGTTATTATTAGATGCTATGCTATGTTCAGCTTATATGTGCCATATGATGATTTGTGTGATGATTTGTGTCACATTAAACTACATAGTTTCCCTGAAGTACACCGAGCTAAATTTCTTTTGATTTGCTCCATATCGGTAATATTGGTAAGTTTCTGGCCGATACCGATATTTCAGAAATTCCAAATATCGGCCCTAATAATCGGCCGCTCCAACATATTGGTCTATCCCTAGTAAAAATACCTATAATAGTTTACTTGGTCCCCTCCATTCTCTTTTATACTTACTATGGCTAACTTTAACTGAGCTTTCCACATTCTACACAGTGATTGATTAGCTTAGTGCATACTCTCTTTTAGATGTGTCCCTAGTTGGTGACCACAAGACAGAGCAGGAACATGGATTTAAACAGGCTTTTCAAAGGCTTATCACTGACATGCTCTTGTTTTGTAAAATGTTGTAAATTGCAAAATTACAGCATTAATTAATGTCAACACATGTATTTGTGCAATGCAGTACTTAAAGGGATACTAAACCCATTTTTTTTTCTTTCATGATTCAGATAGAGCATGCATTTGTGCCTTTTTTTTTCTCTTGCTATCTTTATTTAAAAAAGCAGGAATATAAACCTTAGGAGTTAAGACCCTGGATAGCACTTGCTTATTGATGACTACATTCAGCCAACCAATAAGCAAGGGTAACCCAGGTTCTGAACAAAAAAATGGTCCGGCTCCTAAGCTTTATATTCCTGCTTTTAAAATAAAGAGAGCAAGAGAACAAAGAAAAAATTATATTAGGAGTAAATTAGAAAGTTACTTAAAATTGCATGCTCTATCTGAATCATGGATTTAGTATCCCTTTAATTGATGAGATATACTACGTGTTTAATGTTCCTTTAAAGAATTGGCGAGCAGGTGTCAGCCTTGCCATTGCATCCAGCTCTCAGAGGCTTCCCATACTCTGCAATACTGTGGTGCAGGTAAAATGCGATTCTGGTTCAATACAGATGCACACTGTTCCTCCAATACAATATACACACTAATTATCTATCTTTGTTTCAATTACATGCTACTGCATTTCTTATACTATGAAAGTAGTAATGCTTAGTATATAATATGAAATCTCACTATCGTCTGGTTACTATGCACATATACACTTACTATGTGCTATCATACCATGTTTATCATGCATATAGTAAAATATGTGATCAACCAAAGATAGTGTAGATAAACTGAATATTCTAGAAATGCATAGTGAGAATCATACATGTTCTCACTGTTGTGCTGCACGTAATATAGCTACCCATTGTTTATAGTAAAACTTTTAATAACTTAGGGAGCAAGGGTGGATCTTTGCACTGTGAACACTTGATTTATTTGTACAAAGTGCACAAAGCTTTGAATTAGCTGAAACTGGGAATATCTACTAGAGAGAAAGTTAATGGCCAGATTGAACCAGAATACCTATCTAATCAGCTTTTTTAAGGTTTGTTTTTTAAATGTTGAATGTATTAAGCCAGAAGATACTAATATGTGTTTGTAAATCTATCTAATATATGAATCCAGAATATATTATGTGTATATCTGTCTATAGGTGAAAAGTGAAAAACAATTAGACAAAATGTAGCTGCAAGCAGCAATAGATGTGGCCATCGCATCATTTTTGCAATGCCATATAAGCAGTTATGTCACAATATAAAGCTATACAACAAGTTTTTACAGTTCTAACATAAGCATTTGGAAAATAAACACATTTTCGAAATGTTTGCGTTTTTTAAAATGGCTGCCACACCATATGACCTATACTTTCAACATGAACAAATGTAACTCTAGGTGACAATATATGGTTATACAGCAAATTTCACAGCTTTAACATAAGCGGTTGGAAAGAAAACACATTTTCGAAATTTTCGCGTAAACCAATATGGCTGCCACAGCTTGTGACAAATTCCTTCAACATGAACAACTGTGAATCTAGGTCACCATATATGGTTATACAGCAAGTTTCACAGTTCTAACATAAGCGTTTGCAGGGAAAATAGATTTTCGAAATTTTTGCATAAAACAAAATGGCTGCCAGATCATATAATTTACAGCCTCCATATTATGCACAATAATTCACACCATAGATGTCAATAGACATGGCAAAAATAAAGCATTTTTGTAAAATGTTTTTTGTTTTATTATTAATTTAAAAATATCGTTAAGAATTTTTGAACAACTCAAAATGGCTGCCAAACCTATCAACTTCTCTTGAACAAATCTGAATGTTAGTAATAAGATAACTCTATAAACAAAATAATATGTATGGCTTTCAAATTGCACATACTAATGCTCACTGTAGACTTCTACAATTTGCATTAGTTTGCATTCGCAGTGCGAATTTTGACTGCATCAGTCTTTGAGGGTTATAACTGTGTAATCACGTGTCTATTACACTGTAATATTGTTAAATATTGTAAAACTAATGCATAAAGTGCAAATTTACGCAATTAAATGTCGATAAAAAGGTTAATGTTTCACGGCAGTCATGTTGATTATGGAAAAATCGCAGTTTGAACAAACTTGGTAGAGGACCTTGCAAGGAGTATATGTGCAAAATTGTGCTTTACTGCACTAAGCGGTTTAAGAGAAGAAGATGTTTAAATATTTTCGCAAAATGCAAGATGACTGCTTCATCATGTGACTAAGGCACTTCTGTTGAGCAATGGCACATCTAATTCAAAGCAGCACTGAGTAAAGCAAGTTTCAAAGTTGTAACATAAGCAGTTCCAGAGATGAAGATTTTTAAGCATTTCTCAAAATTTGTCGCAAAAAACAAAATGGCTGCCTAACCATATGACCTATGAGTTCAATGTTGCATGATATGTAGCATTGCAATAGGCTGTACCAGCATACCTGATTTCAAGAGTTTAGCATAAGTAATTTGTGTTTTGTGAGCAATTGAATCAAAAGAGGCAGTATTGAATTACAAATAATTACAATAAATATAAAACCAATATTGCTGCCGCATCATGTGACTGATTCTCTCCTAATGAGCAATTGTGAATCTAGGTCACCATATAAGATTATACAGCAAATTTCACAGTTCTTACATAAGCAGTTGCAGAGAAAATAGACTTTAGATATTTTCGCGTAAACCAAGATGGCTGCCCGATCGTAAGATATACAGCCTCCATATTACGCACAATAGTGCTCACTATAGATGTCAATAAACATGGCAAAAATAAAGCATTTTTGTAAAATAATTTTTGTTTTAATATTAATTTAAATATATCGTTAAGCAATTTTGAACAATTCAAAATGTCTGCCAAACCACATGACCAATTGACTTCTCTTGGACAAATCTAAATATTGGTCATAAGATAACTCTAAAAACCAAGTTTCACGTCTGTCTTATAAGCGGTTTCGGAGAAGATTTTTGTAGTTTTTAAAAACAGCGCATATGAAACAAAATGGCCGCCACACTGCGCAGTGCCAGTTTTAACTGCAATATTGTCTTTAAGGGTTATGGCTATGTGTAATGATGTGTCTATTACACTGTAATATTGTTAAATATTGTAAAACTAAAGCATAAAGTGCAAATTTACGCAATTAAATGTCGATAAAAAGGTTAATATCTCACGGCAGCCATGTTGATTATGGAAAAATCTCAATTTGAACAAACTTGGTAGAGGACCTTGCAAGGAGCATATGTGCAAAATTGCGCTTTTTTGCACTAAGTGGTTTAAGAGAAGAAGATGTTTAAAGATTTTCGCAAAATGCAAGATGGCTGCTACCTCGTGACTAAGGCACTTCTGTTGAGCAATAGCAAATCTAGTTGAAAGCAGCACTGAGCACAGCAAGTTTCAAAGTTGTAACATAAGCAGTTCCAGAGATAAAGATTATTAAGCATTTCTCGAAATTAGTTGCAAAAAGCAATATGGCTGCGTAACCTTATGACCTATGAGTTCAATATTGCATGATATGTAGCAGAGCAATAGGCTGTACCAGCATACCTGATTTCAAGAGCTTTGCTTTAGCAGCTCAAAAGTTATGGGCAATAGAAAAAGTGGCGGAATAATAATAATCCTGACAATAACAATAGGTTGTCCTGCAACTTCGTTGCATGGCCACCTAACTAGTGATGCTTTTCAATCTCTGAGGAAGAGGCTTACCACCCCCAGAATGTTACATCAAAAGTATTCATTTCATGTTCAGTGTCAGTTCCACTTGGTATATGTTGAGACTTTAATGTAATTATAGTTTCTGTAAAGTAATCCTTTAGAAAATTGTACCTCAGATTTTGTATTATTATTTTTTATCAGACAACCATTTGTTTCTGAGCTTTGTTTAATATTATATCTATCTATCTATCTATCTATCTATCTATATTATTGTTATTATACTTTATTTATAAAGCGCCAATAATCTAGATGTATCACAAATGTTCTCTATCATTCCTTCTCCGTTATACTTGTTTTTCACTGTTCACCATGTTAGAATCTCTTCTTTGAATTGTCCACAATTCTATTACCACTCCACAAAATATTGTAACACGTTTGTTCTCGATTTTCAAAGGGAATAAAAATAGGGGTCTCTTAATGGGTTTAACAAAGGCATTTATTTAATCAATGTCGCATTAAAGAATGTTGTGTTTTGTTTTTTCTGAATTCAGGTGCTAAGTAGGTATTGAGGTTTCTTATACATTTTATTTATTTTCTGGTTATATCTAGAATAAGACAGCTTGTTAGAAGAATTATTATATTTGTCTGATATTAAATCATGCATTGCAGCAGTGTGCATACGTACTGTAGTCTTTGCAGATTCAGTGTATTATACCAGTGATTTTTAACCTTTTTTTTGCCGTGGCACACTTTTTTACATTAAAAAATCCTGTGGCACACCACCATCCCAAAATTTAAAAAAAAATCACACATTGTAGCCTAATACAGCATATATATACACAAACACACAAACACACACATACTGTATGTATTGTGCTGTTATGCCATGCCTCCAACAAACTACCCCTGAACTGGGAGTAAAAAACAAGCAAAGTTTAAAAAATATGTCACACTGTTGTCAGTCTGCCGTGGCACACCTGAGGATCTCTCACGGCACACTAGTGTGCCACGGCACACTGGTTGAAAAACACTGTATTATACTAATGTAGGTAAATGAGTGGAGGAAGTAACCTAATGTATGTGATACAATGCTACTTAGTGAAAGTCAGACAGGTTATTGGTATCCCAAAAAAGGTGTTATAAACTGATATTCAACCCATAGAGTGTTGCCAATGAGTATATACCAATGCATCCCTGTAAATTGCAGTTGCTATTATGGTAGAGTTGATAAATTGAAATATTAATGTTAAGAGATGATATTTAACAAAGCAAATTTAGTGTTTTGCTTTCTTACAGTTTTTTGTTGCAATAGGAAGCATTTATCAAGCCCTTCTTTCCTACATAAGACTGCTGCTTCCCTGTCCTGTTCTCCTCCTCTTAGGTGGAGAATTTCCATCTCCCGGTCTCTTCCGGCCAGGGAGATTGACAGCTCCTGCTCACGAGTGATTGGCTGTGCGGGGTTACATGCAAGCGCTCATGTGCAATGGTAAATGCGAGCAGCAATTTGCTGCCCGCCAGAGGAGAAGCCTTAGGCACCTGTCCACCCATGGATGATAAATCTGGCTCTATGTGGGTATTTTTAAGAGGAAGAGAGGTCTATGATAAGCTTTAACTGGCTATAAAACCCAACTAATTCAAGAAAAAATTCACATAGAATTGTTTTTGCACTTGCAGAGAAAGTGAAATCCATTTTAAAAATCCCTTTATTAAATATTATTTGTACTTCTATATAAACAAACGTCAAAGAAGCATTTATTTGTACATCCTCCTACACTGAATCCACACAGAGAACAGGAGGGGCGGAGCACTCAGTGTGTTGTATATAGGGAAATATAGAATTGTGTGGCATTAGGAATGGGTGGACACATGAAAAGTACTAAGTGTGCCCAAAGTGGCGATAATCTGCTTAGAGTTTTCTCGAGTCACAATGGTATCATTCTTATTTCAATTTAAAGGGACATTAAAGTTTAAATTTTCATATAAATCCATAATATATATCAACCAATTAAATCTTTATTACTGATACATAGCATGGATTCATAAAAAAATAATTTATAAACTACCACTATCAAAGCCAGTGAAACCAAGCAGCATAAGAGGCATCTTTAGGCATCTAATTCATAGATTTGCCACCCCTACTACAGAATAAAGCCTTTACTGACAAAATGCCTCACTGTGGTTTTTAATGTAAACAGAAAAGAACCAGACAGATGGGATTTTTTTCTGAAGTACTAGCAATTAGTTTTACACTGATGTTGTAATCATATATACAGCTGACCTTGTAAGCTATAATCTTGGTACTTTTATGAAAGATAGTATTGATGGTTTCCTAACGTAGACTATCAGCATGGTAAGTGAGAAGGAGAAAGGGTTGATTACCAATAGCAATAATTGCTCCTGTCATATGAAAGCGTCCATGGCTGTGTACTTCCCTGCCGGCTTGCCCTGAGATGCTCCCTGTTGCTTCCTGTACTGTGCGGTTGGTAATTATCTTTTTTGCCTCGCTTGTCAACTGTACTTTGTCAACATTTTTAGCAGCACCATGGTACTTTCAGAATTTCTTTAGTAAAGCAGTATTGTGATATTGTTTTCTATATGCATATCATAGATCAGCAATGAAGCACTGCACTGTAAAATATTAGTATAAAAATGTTTTAAAATAGTTTATCACTTTTATTTAGTTGGCATCATTTTACAAGGTTTTGCAGATCAATAACGTTGAGGGATAAAACTCTTGAAAAAACAGGTGGAATTAATGTTTCTAATTTTTGCAGTAGAGATGCAAATTAGCTTGTACTATGGACTAACCAGTCACAGATTTTTGGTTAAGCACACCACAAATAACGGACTGTTTTATCTTAGCACACATATTGTGGGAGTGCTACCGAAGTGAGCAAAACAATTACAAGACAACAAAAAGTATCGGTGCACATCCAACCACTTAAGTCCACTTTTTCATGGCATATTTGTATATGCTTCTGTCAGTCAAATATACTTACATAGCTTCTAATAAGATTGGGATCAACATCTCACAATAATATTGGCTTATATTTGAGCTGCAAAAACAAATATACTTCTATCTACTAAATATACTTACATAGTTCAAATAAGATTGAAGCTATGTAAGTATATTTGACTGACAGAAGCATATACAAATATGCCATGAAAAAGTGGATTTAAGTGGTTGGATGTGCACCGATACTTTTTGTTGTCTTGTAATTGTTTTGGTCACTTCGGTAGCACTCCCACAATATGTGTGCTAAGATAAAACAGTCCTTTTTTTGTGGTGTGCTTAACCAAAAAACTCCTTTGTTGTATCTTTGAATAGGGAGCTGACCAAATCCCTCCCCTTTGGTTAATGCACGCCACCCAGCCCAGGTGTGTTCCAGATAAATTGTGATATACTTAATAATAAGCTAGAAAGCTTCACACTGTGTAGACATGACTTGCTGCAGTGTGGAAACTGGTTAGTTAGGACCAGTCTAATATGGGGACACCTTGTAAGTGGTGACTGGCTTAGCAGAATATGATCATATTGTGTGACTAAGATCCCTATTTTATTTAAATTTAAACAGGCAATTTTTTGCAGCATAAATATAAGTCAATATTATTGTGAGATGTTTATCCCAATCTTATTTGAACTATGTAAGTATATTTAGCAGACAGAAGTTTTATTTAAATTTAAAGGCATTTTTAACAAGCAAAATTTTTTGCAGCATAAATATAAGTCAATATTATTGCGAGATGTTAATCCCAATCTTATTTGAACTATGTAAGTATATTTAGTAGATAGAAGTATATTTGTTTTTGCAGCTCAAATATAAGCCAATATTATTGTGAGATGTTGATCCCAATCTTATTAGAAGCTATGTAAGTATATTTGACTGACAGAAGCATATACAAATATGTCATGATAACGTGGACTTAAAGGGACAGTCAACACCAGAATTTTTGTTGTTTAAAAAGATAGATAATCCCTTTATAACCCATTCCCCAGTTTTGCATAACCAACACTGTTATATTAATACACTTTTTACTGCTGTGACTATCTTGTATCTAAGCATCTTCTGGCCGCCCCTAATCACATGACTTTTAGTTATTATCTATTGACTTGCAGTTTAGCCAATTAGTGCAGTGTCTGCCACAACCCACGGGCGTTATCACAATGCTATCTATATGGTTTACCTGAACTACTCTCCCCTGTTGTGAAAAGCAAATACAAAAGCATATGATTAGAGGCGGCCTTCAAGGGCTTAGAAATTATCATATGAGCCTTCCTAGGTTTGCTCTCAACTAGAATACCAAGAGAACAAAGCAAAATTGTTGATAAAAGTAAATTGGAATGTTGTTTAAAATTACATGCCCTATTTGAAAAATAAAAGTTTTTTTTGGCCTTGACTGTCCCTTTTAAGTGGTTGGATGTGCACCGATACTTTTTGTTGTGTGTGTATGTGTATATATATATATATATATATATATATATATATATATATATATATATATATATATATATATATATTTTGGATATAAAAAGTCTACACACCCCTGTTAAAATGTCAGGTTTCTGTGATGTAAAAAAATGAGACAGATAAATCATTTCAGAACTTTTTCCACCTTTAATGTGACCTATAAACTGTACAACTCAATTGAAAAACAAACTGAAATGTTTTAGGTAGAGGGAAGAAAAAAATATAAAAATAAAATATGGTTGCATAAGTGTGCACACCCTTAAACTAATACTTTGTTGAAGCACCTTTTGATTTTATTACAGCACTCAGTCTTTTTGGGTGTGATTTTTTTCAGCATGGCACATTTTGACTTGGCAAGATTTGCCCACTCTTCTTTGCAAAAACACTCCAAATCTGTCAGATTGTGAGGGCATCTCCTGTGCACAGCCCTCTTCAGATCACCCCACAGATTTTCAATTGGATTCAGGTCTGGGCTCTGGCTGGGCCTTTCCAAAACTTTAATCTTCATTTGGTGAAGCCATTCCTTTGTTGGTTTGGATGTATGCTTTGGGTCGTTGTCATGCTGAAAGATGAAGTTCCTCTTCATGTTCAGCTTTCTAGCAGAAGTCTGAAGGTTTTGTGCCAATATTGTCTGGTATTTGGAACTGTTCATAATTCCCTCTAGCTTAACTAAGGCCCCAGTTCCAGCTGAAGAAAAACAGCCCAAAGCATGATGCTGCCATCAACATGCTTCACTGTGGGTATGGTGTTCTTTTGGTGATATGCAGTGTTGTTTTTGCGCCAAACATATCTTTTGGAATTATGGCCAAAAAGTTCAACCTTGGTTTCATCAGACCATAACACCCTTTCCCACATACTTTTGGGAGACTTCAGATGTGTTTTTGCAAAATGTAGCCTGGCTTAGATGTTTTTCTTCGTAACAAAAGGCTTTTGTCTTGCCACTCTACCCCATAGCCCAGACATATGAAGAATATGTGAGATTGTTGTCACATGTACTACACAGCCAGTACTTACCAGATATTACTGCAGCTCCTTTAATGTTGCTGTAGTTCTCTTGGTAGCCTCCCAGACAAGTTTTCTTCTCGCCTTTTCATCAATTTTGGAGGGACGTCCAGTTCTTGGTAATGTCACTGTTGTGCCATATTTTCTCCACTTGATGATGACTGTCTTCACTGTGTTCCATGGTATATCTAATGCCTTGGGAATTCTTTTGTACCCTTCTCCTGACTGATACCTTTTAACAATGAGATCCCTCTGATGCTTTGGAAGCTCTCTGTGGACCATGGCTTTTGCTGTGGGATGCGACTTAGAACATTTCAGGAAAGACCAACTAGAGCAGCTGAACTTTTTTGGAGTTAATCAGAGGCACTTTAAATGATGGCAGGTTTATGCTGACTCCTATTTAACATGATTTTGAATGGGATTGCTTAATTCTGAACACAGCTACATTCTGAACACAGCTACAATATTTTAGTTTTTTTTTTTGTTCCTTCCACCTAAAAGATTTCAGTTTGTTTTTCAATTGAGTTGTACAGTTTATAGCTCACATTAAAGGTGGAAAAAGTTCTGAAATGATTTATCTTTGTCTCATTTTTTTACATCACAGAAACCGGACATTTTAACAGGGGTGTGTAGACTTTTTATATCCACTGTGTGTATATATGTGTGTGTGTGTGTGTGTATATATTTGCAAAGGATAGTAGATTCAGGAGTAATTTGAGGAAGCACTTCTTTACAGAAAGAGTGATTGATTTATGGAATACACTTCCTCAAGAGGTAGTAGCAACAAACACTGTGGGGGACTTTAAAAATGCATGGGACAAGCATAAGGCTATCCTACGAACTAGATAAGTTTATACTGTTCGGTAAGGTTGGGCAGACTTGCTGGGCCTATGGCTCTTATCTGCCGTCAATATCTATGTTTCTATGTTTCTATGATTTCTGTTCTCTATGTTTTTATTAATATACATCTATAAACAGTTTATGTTTAGCCATTAAACTTTTGTTACCCTCAGCCAGTAACTTCCTGCCTGGTAGAACCTGTATTCTAAGTTAGATAAGTATATAACAAATGTACCAGATTTCTTCATTATATTTCAATGGACATTATACATTTTGAGTGCTATATAAAGGGCCACTCAAGTTAAAGGGAAAGCGTACTGTAAAATTATTTTTCTCTTAATGTGTTTCTAATTACTAGATAAACTAGATGCAGAGTATAAAATGTATGAGAAAGGGCTTCTTTGGGTTTATTTCTGTATATGAAATAGATGTGTGTGCTCTTTTAAACCACAACCCATTTTAAATGGGTTGAGCTTGTAGGGAAACCAGATCTCTCTATTTTATCACTTTATGTACGCACAACTTTTCTATAGCCAATATTTAAGTATAGAAACATTCAGCATAGGTGGAGATACAACAGACAAAAACAGTTATTTCAAACTAAAGGTACATTAGCTATTCATAACCAATTTAATACACTCCAGTAGGTAAAATGGATAATTGGGAACTAATTAAAGAGAAGAAAATTCCAGGGCACACTGTCCCTTTAAATCAAAAGCACTTCTATTTTTTTGTGCATATTACCAATTGAGGGTAATATGTTAGCACGCAAGCAAAAGTCTAGGGTGTGCTAACATCTGGTTGTCGGATAGCGCAGGTGCGCTAATCTTGCTCACATAATAGATTAATTAAATAATTCATACGTAAATATATACACACATACAAATACACTTGGATATACATATAGGTCTTTGAACCCTTCACAGTTCAACACCGTCATAGACCATATCCCTTGAAATCACTATAAAAACATTTATTTCAATAATAAACCGTGATATACATTTAATATGTAGAAATATCAGTGAAATACTTTAATATATTCTACATGTGTTCTTGTTATGCATATTTGTGTTCTAACCTTGGCCTATTTAACAGGCACACCACCGGCTGATTTTTATGGACCATACAGCTAAAATTTAAGCCAAAATGTTTTGCTTTGTATCGCGTAAATAACACAAAATGTTATAATATTGCAAAGTTTTACACTGTCCCCACCCGCTGCTTCATAATACCACCGTGCTGGCAAACTTTTCTGTAGAGAACACTGCATATATTCAAGCGTTAACAGTTTACTTCAGATCTCCAAAGCACTACATTTTCCAGCGCCATTTTGTAATATGAGAGATAATAGTGCACCCTGCTAAGCATAACAAACTATTTGTCCGCTCCACTTGCAATCTAGCCCAAAATGTTTGATTATGTAAAATAAACAAACTTCACTATCCACTTTCATTATTTATTTGGTCCCCTTTAATAGTGTTATTTAACTCTGAATTTTTTTTTCTTCTCTCAATTCTACTGATTTTCTATAAAGTAATGGGCGCTGCCCTGTTGAAAGCTAGGTTTTCCTTATTTATCTCTTCTGTTGAGGACCGTTTGGCACAGATAAAAAAAAAATAAGTATGCAAAGGAGGCTGTATAAACCTTTAAACTTCATTATTTAAACAACTAATATAATTTAAAAGTGCATCTACATGATAATCTTTGCTTGGAATATGTCACTATCACTAACGTTTATTTACTGTTTATTAGCCCTTTAATGCAAACATCTGCATTGATGTATAATCTTATTGAAGCATAGTCATCTTGAGAAAAAAGAGGCTTAAAGGTATGTAAGTCCAATTTTAAATTTGGGTATACATTAAAAAAAAAAAAAAAAAAAAAGTTTACTTCTGTTATAATAATCACATTTTTCTCCTGATATTCTTTGTTTTAACGTAACTCCTTTCCACTGGAGTACACCTATGCAGGCTCAGTAGCGTGTACATATCTTTAGCAGCGATATAGCACTTCAGATCCATGCACAGTCCTGAGCCTACCTCAGTGGGTTTTCATGGAAGGAAGAACTGTTTCAACAAAGGATACAAAGTTAAATTTGTTTTTACCAATTGTATGTTATATATGAACTATGAAAGTTTAACTTTGGCTTCTGTGTACCTTTTTAAATATAAAATTAAAGTGATAATGTACTGTAATACGCTGTAATGCGGCGATGCTATGGCGTAAAGGGAAGTCTGTCTTAAAAAGCAGACTAGAAGTAAAAAAGTGAGTCATTGTGAACCTCATTTGCATATCTCACCCAGAATCCTTTGCTGCATTGGAAACAGTGTAATCAGAGAGTTTCTGTGGTAAAAGCAAGTCTTCTGACTTGTTTAGATTTGTAAATGGTTTACACAATGAGTTATTTTCTCTAATATATATATATATATATATATATATATATATATATATATATATATATATATATTTATGTGTGTGTGTGTTTTATAAATATATACACACATGCATCATTTATCCATGCTGTTAGTTGATGAAGCTGTGAAGTGTACCTTATTCTTTAAACTGTAGCAACAGTATAAGCTAAAGGGCAGCTGGAAGTAGACCCCAGTCAGTTTCACAGTAAATTTAGTATTTCATTGCATGCGTCTCCAGATATAGTGACATACAAAGGTTACAGCTTCCCTCTGGAAGATTTGATTGGAAGCACAGGGATCTGTTTTAGAGCATGGCACATGGTTTTTACCTAAATATAGCACCACTGTCCTTGCTGTAAAACCCTGCACACGTGGAGAACATAAATATTTTGTTGTCCTGGTGTGTGGGCCCAGATATCTGAGAGGAGCTACTATCCTGCTTTTTTCAATGTGATGAACTGCTCCATTCAGTGATTAACATGCTGATAAATAGGACATAGTGCAATATTAAAATTATCTAATGTGTTAGCCCATTTTATATTTGCAAAAAGTTTGTTTCTAACTATGGCCTATTGTAAGTGGTAAACATCTCTATAGACTTTAGTGTAGATACTTCTTGTTAGCACCAGTTTACAACAGCAATGGAAAGTATGCCTGTACTATACGACATGGCTGGTTAGCAAGCAGCAGTCACTAGTTGTGTCAGGAGCAGCTATGCATTGCAAGGTTAAACACATAGTTAAAGCTTTTCTACAAAAATACTCTAAGATTTTAGTGCATTTTTGTTAAAGTAGTGTTGCGTGCCTTAAAGGGACATAAAATAAATAGTGTGACATAAATGCAGAATTACAGAGTATGACAAAATTAAAATGTACCTGTGAAATTGGTCAAAATCCGTATCTGATTGCTTTCCAGATTGTTGTTTGTATTTAAAAAAAAAAAAAAAAAAAAAAAAAGAGAAAAAGAAAAACTGATAGTTTTCCTGAATGGTTTTGTAAGTTTGCATTTGAATCATCGGGGTTAACTAAAAAGATATAACCTTGACTAAATATCTGCTTTATTGCTTTAATGTCACCTGCTTTTTATGTTCACAGTTGGTATCTGAAGGGCAAAATTCTTGGAAAACAGTCACTTTGGTTCACCTTGCTCTTTTTTTATTTCCAGGAAATTGTAGTAAACTCTCAAATGTGAGGTATCGTTAATGGTTACCCTTAGATTGCCAGTGTATGTGAAAAAAATAAAATAAAAAATAAATATATATACATACACACACATACACACTAACATATATATATATATATATATATATATATACACATACTCCAATTCTTATAACATTTTTGATATGTGCACATTCAAACTGCGTAAGTGTAAATTTAAGGAAGTACTGTAATATGTGTGTCTCCCCGTGCGTAATAGTGACAGGAAGTGGCAATTGCGCTGGGCACAGCTGGTAGTCACGCCAGGAAGTATGAGGTCAGGCAATGAGGAGGGGGAAGCACTGGGTGTCTGACTTGGGTTGATGGGGGGGGGGGGTGGACGGTACAACGGAAACTGAGAGACCAGAGAAAGGGAGTGGAGGAAGTGAGAGCGTCTCATGAGTGGTTAGAAAGCAAATACAGGCCATATAGATAATATATAATGAAAGGCTTATACCATCTTTTTCTCATTCTCATTTTGCATTATTCTCCCACTTAACTTCCCTGCCTTTTCACTGAGTTATTTTCTTCTTATAGTCAGTCCTTTCACATTGTTACAATCCCCTTTTGCTTTCTGATTTACTTGTTTAGATTTTTATTCTATGAAACTTTACTCATGAAAATGAGATTTGCTTCTCCTAACTTAAGTGAATAGACTTCAAAGAGAACTAGGAATTTTAGAGATTTTTTTTCTTTTCTTATAAAACATATATTCTTGGTAAATCTAGACCTCTCTCTTTCACATTGCTCTCCCTTTCTCTCACCCTCCCTGTTCCATGGCTCTCTAGAGGGGAAGGAACACTGACTTCCTGGAGAGAATTTCTAGGCCAAACATCTGAAAACACGAAGATTGAAAGAAACTGGGAGGAGAGAAAAAAGTAACTGCTTTCTAAGGCCAGCAGAGTTCATTTGATAGCAAAACTAATCCCCCAAAGCTGGAGAGGTTTTAAAAAAAACTATTACAACTTTATTTTGTTAGTGCAGTATATCTGCTTACCAGGATTTAAATAGATTAGGAGTTAATACACACCGTACTTTTGAGCATGAATGGCTATATATGTATGCTGGGTATTTTGACACAGAGCTAAATCTTTGCATTTTCATTTCAGCTGGAAGGGTGAAAAACTTGATCGCTCATTATCAAATGGTTATGTAAATCTATTTTCAGTGTTAAACATGACTCTTCAAGCTCAGCTTTATTTGGATACATGAACTATCCCACATTTATCTTCTATATAATTTATCTATTAAAATATTTGTTAAAGATTATATAGAGTCTATGCACCTACATATTGAATACATGCATCAAAGCTTGACAATTCTGGGAACAAGGCATCCATGCATGGCTCATAAAATACAAGATGGTATAGAGGGGCCACAATAGATACAATACTTATAAATGACTTTAATTACCAATATATAAAACAAATAAAAATACCAATTAAGTCTACAAATAAAAAATAACTCACCAAATGGTGGTCCGAATGATGGTTAATAGACTAACAAGGCAGCTCTCCTAATAGTGGTTGGCATCTTACTATGAAACACAATCTGCAATCAGACAAAACAAGAAGGTGCCTCATAGGGTAGTAATGTAATTCTATGTGGAAGGGGCAGAAAACGATATACACTACCGCCGCTCATACAGGGATTTAAAAATTTGGGTGCAAATGGATACAACATGGCACATTTGGTAATGTGGAATGCCAACTGCCAATACCGCAGCAGCCCCCAGACAGAACATGCTGTGATCTGAGATGCTATCGCAGAAAATGCAGCATGTCTACAGAAAAAACTGGACACGTGCAAGACCTGCAAGTGCATTTGCTTTGCAGTACTGCTTCACATTAGGCTGTTCTCTTCAAACAGCACTGTGCTCTGGCTGCTCTAAGGTTTCCTAAACACAGTCAAGCAAAAGCGAAGCAGTGTTTGAAGAGAAAAGTCAAATACAGAGCAGCGCTACAAAGTGGCAGCACATTTATTGATGACTGGCTTTGCCTTTCCCTGCCTGTAAAGCTGAGACATGCTTGTGAGCAATGCACAGGTATTACTACAAAATTTTTACATTAAAAGGAAACAAATTTATTTAAAGGGACAGTCAACCCAAAATTGGTTCTAAGTGATACATATAAAGTGGCAAACGATAATTATTTACAAATGTAGCCCAATTTTCTACCATATATCGTTTATAAGTAAAAAGACTTACAATTTGCTCCACTGCCGTTTTAAAATGCCCGCCTGCCCCTCCCCTATTTCGTCATCAGCATTGTTATCTGCCTGTGATTGTAGTAACTTTTCTATCCTCCCTATTCCCGTGTTTTGGCGCTTGCGCAATGGGCCGATTTCAGTCAAGGGGAACTTTTGAATACTTGGAGTTCCGGATTCAAAAGTTCCCCTTGACTAAAATCAGCGCATTGCGCATGCGCCTAACACGGGAACGTGATGAATAGAAAAGTTACTACAATCACAGTCAGATGACAACGCTGATGATGAAATAGGGGAGGGGGGAGGCGGGCATTTTAAAATGGCAGTGGAGCAAATCGTAAGTCTTTTTACTTTCAAGCGATATATGGTAGAAAATTGAGCTACATTTGTAGAACCAATTTTGGGTTGATTGTCCCTTTTAAGAGACATTTTAAAAAAACTGTCTTTTTTTTTTTTGTCTGCAGCAAATTTGCAATGTATTTTTAAACTGCTGCAATATATTCTAAAATTTTAAAATGTCTTTGACTGCAGATGAGCTGGTGCTTTTAGTAACTTGTAACTGCCTAATTTTGAAATTTAATTTTATTTCAAAATGACATGCAGAAAAATTATTAAAAAAATTGAGAAAGTGGAAAAAAAAAGTTCTGCCGCTGCGCTCATCAGTAGACTCCAAGAGGAAACAAAATTAGCCGTTGTCCAAATAGGATACAGAACACCACTGGACTCTGGAGCAGGGGAAACACATTCTATGGAGTGATGAATGTTTCACTATGGCAATATGATGGAAGAATATTGGTGTGGCAAATACCAGGAGAACAGTGCCTACCGGGACACACAGTGCCTACTTTAAGGTTTGGTGGATGCAGGATAATGGTCTGGGGCTATTTGTGCTAAGCCCCCTTAATTCGAGTGAATGGTCATTTTAATACTACAGTACAAAGAAATTTTTGACAATTGGGTGCTTCCATCTGTGTTGCTTAGTTTGGGGAAGGTCCTATCCTGTTTCAGCATGTTTGTCCCTTGTGCACAAAGCGAGGTCCATGGAGACCTGGTTTGACAAGTTTGGTGTGGAGGAACTCGAGTGGCCTGTGCAGAGCCCTGACCTTAACCTCATTGAACACCTCTTTGGGATGAGTTGGAACACCGATTGGGAGCCATTGGTGTGGAGTAACCCGAATGGTCTGCACAGTGCCCTGACGACAACCTCATTGGGATGATTTGGAACACCAGTTACGAGCCAGACCTTTTGCAGAATGAGCACAAATTCCCACATACTCCAAAATCTTGCGGAAAGGCTTCCCATAATAGTAGTGTCTGTTCTGTATCTGCAAAGGGAGCGTCAATTCCATATTAAAGGGATATTCCAGCAAATATTTAAATTAATATGGATGTATTTCAGTTGTGAATAGAAGCATTTGTGTAATATACATGTATTGGCAAAAATGCCTCTAATACAAGGTATAGCTGTTTCAAACGTGTATTTTAGTATGCACCGTGCATCGGTTAATTGCTGATATAATACAAGCCCCCACTGGGTCTCTGAGCAACTGCAGTATTTAAATTTCTGGTGCACTGAGAATATCTAGCTATGCTTCACATGCACGTGCAGAGACAGTTATATCTTTTACTAGAAGCTTTTTTGCCAATACATATATATTGCACATATGTTTCTGTTCAAAGATGTAATTTGTCTATGTGCATTTCAATTTTGACCAGAATGTCCCTTTTTAATGTTTAGGTGTTATGGAGTGTTCAACAAGCTCATATAGGTGTTATGGTCAGACACTTTTGGTCACATTTTTATAATGTGATTTTTTTTCTCTCCTTTACAAAGCGCAAGGTATAGACAATAATATAATTTTCTTAGGCTGGACAAGTAAATGCGTTTGCTCTAGCGCAATTGAATTTAACGTGCGTCGGGTTAGCGTGACTTCAGAGCTCTGGTTAACTGTTACGCTCAAATAAAAAGTTGCACAAAATACATTAAAAAGTACAGTTACACTCCTAATAACACCATATAATACAAAGTATTTTAAAAAATTTGCATTAAAAAGTTATAAGGGCTCAAAGATCTGATGTCTCAGATGTAGAAAAAAAAAAGAATGCATAGCGATACATACATATTTACGTCTAAATATATATATATATATATATGTGTGTGTGTGTTTTTATATTTATACTATATGTGTGTATGTATGTGTGTGTATGTGTATATATATATATATATATATATATATACAGGGAGTGCAGAATTATTAGGTAAATGAGTATTTTGACCACATCATCCTCTTTATGCATGTTGTCTTACTCCAAGCTGTATAGGCTCGAAAGCCTACTACCAATTAAGCATATTAGGTGATGTGCATCTCTGTAATGAGAAGGGGTGTGGTCTAATGACATCAACACCCTATATCAGGTGTGCATAATTATTAGGCAACTTCCTTTCCTTTGGCAAAATGGGTCAAAAGAAGGACTTGACAGGCTCAGAAAAGTCAAAAATAGTGAGATATCTTGCAGAGGAATGCAGCACTCTTAAAATTGCAAAGCTTCTGAAGCGTGATCATCGAACAATCAAGCGTTTCATTCAAAATAGTCAACAGGGTCGCAAGAAGCGTGTGGAAAAACCAAGGTGCAAAATAACTGCCCATGAACTGAGAAAAGTCAAGCGTGCAGCTGCCAAGATGCCACTTGCCACCAGTTTGGCCATATATCAGAGCTGCAACATCACTGGAGTGCCCAAAAGCACAAGGTGTGCAATACTCAGAGACATGGCCAAGGTAAGAAAGGCTGAAAGACGACTACCACTGAACAAGACACACAAGCTGAAACGTCAAGACTGGGCCAAGAAATATCTCAAGACTGATTTTTCTAAGGTTTTATGGACTGATGAAATGAGAGTGAGTCTTGATGGGCCAGATGGATGGGCCCGTGGCTGGATTGGTAAAGGGCAGTGAGCTCCAGTCCGACTCAGATGCCAGCAAGGTGGAGGTGGAGTACTGGTTTGGGCTGGTATCATCAAAGATGAGCTTGTGGGGCCTTTTCGGGTTGAGGATGGAGTCAAGCTCAACTCCCAGTCCTACTGCCAGTTTCTGGAAGACACCTTCTTCAAGCAGTGGTACAGGAAGAAGTCTGCATCCTTCAAGAAAAACATGATTTTCATGCAGGACAATGCTCCATCACACGCGTCCAAGTACTCCACAGCGTGGCTGGCAAGAAAGGGTATAAAAGAAGAAAATCTAATGACATGGCCTCCTTGTTCACCTGATCTGAACCCCATTGACAACCTGTGGTCCATCATCAAATGTGAGATTTACAAGGAGGGAAAACAGTACACCTCTCTGAACAGTGTCTGGGAGGCTGTGGTTGCTGCTGCACGCAATGTTGATGGTGAACAGATCAAAACACTGACAGAATCCATGGATGGCAGGCTTTTGAGTGTCCTTGCAAAGAAAGGTGGCTATATTGGTCACTGATTTGTTTTTGTTTTGTTTTTGAATGTGAGAAATGTATATTTGTGAATGTTGAGATGTTATATTGGTTTCACTGGTAAAAATAAATAATTGAAATGGGTATATATTTGTTTTTTGTTAAGTTGCCTAATAATTATGCACAGTAATAGTCACCTGCACACACAGATATCCCCCTAAAATAGCTATAACTAAAAACAAACTAAAAACTACTTCCAAAACTATTCAGCTTTGATATTAATGAGTTTTTTGGGTTCATTGAGAACATAGTTGTTGTTCAATAATAAAATTAATCCTCAAAAATACAACTTGCCTAATAATTCTGCACTCCCTGTATGTGTGTGTGTGTGTGTGTATATATATATATATATATATGTGTGTGTGTACACAATGTGTGTGTATATATATATATATATATATATATATATATATTCACACACATTTTGTGCAGTATTCATATTTAATAAAGTGCTTAACTGTGTACTGTAAATATTTCACATTCCAATAATCTTCACATAGGGAAATATGTTCTAAGTCATTTATAAATACATATTCCTGTGTATATATAATTTGAAAAGTTACTTTGATTTGTTGGCCCCTTGTATAATGTAACAGCCATCAGCCAATCACTGACTCATATATGCACACCATGTGTACTTTTGTACATGCTTAATAGGAGTTGATGCCTCAGGAAGTAGGCCTACAAAGACTACAATTTACTTCCATTATCAAATTGTGCAAAGTCTCTTAAAACCGTATGCTCTTTCTGAATTATATATTAAGGGGACATAAAACCCACATTTTTTTCTTTCATGGTTCAGCATACAACTGTTAATAACTTTCAAACTTCTATTATCATTTTGCTTCATTCTCTTGGTATCCTTTGGTGAAGGAGCAGCAATGCACTACTGTGAACTAGCTGGACTCATCGGTAAACCAATGCCAACATACATATATGTGCAGCCACCAATCAGCAGCTAGCTCCAAGCCCATGAGCCTACATAGGTATGCTTTTAAACTAAGGATATCAAAGAAATAAAGGGACTTGAAACACAACATTTCTTTCATGATTCAGATAGAGAATACAATTTAAAAAAAAAAAAATGTTTCCAATTTACTTCTATTACCAAATTTGCTTTGTCCTCTTGTTATTCTTTGTTGAAAAGATACCTAGGTAGGTAGTGTGCACTTGTCTGGAACACTACATGACAGGAAATAGTGCTGCCATCTAGTGCTCTTGCTAATGTATAACATTGTTGCAAAAATAATTCCATATAGTACTGCAAACATGTGCACAGTACTGAACTTGCCTTCCTGCTTTTCAGCAAAGGATACAGAGAAAACAATGACAGTTTGATAATTGATGTATATTGGAAAGCTGTTTAAATGTATGCTCTATCTAAACCATGAAAGAAAAATGTGGGCGTTTAATACACCGTGGATTGTATGTGAATACATCAAAGCAAAGTAAACTGTAGCTATGGTTTCACAACACACATTTGCCTGGTTTTATATTATTGGCTGCAAGGTTATAACATTTGTGAGGGTTTTACAGCAACCTGTTGACATTTTTCAGGGAGAACAAATTGCATTTAGACATTTTACGACCCCCTTTTAGTGGGGTTCCCAAGGTTTTAGTACAAAAGAAAAACCGCGCAGGATTAGTGCAAGGTAACGATGCTACATCTAAGGCTCACGCTAAACTTAGGTACTGGGTGTAAATTGTGCCATCTTTACTTTCAGTACCACTCTGTTTCCAGCAAGATAAGAAGAGTTTTTCTATTTACCCTCAGAACCACGATCCCAGATAACAACACCATTGAGTTATTATTAAGCCTATCCCTACCCTAGTAAAAGTTATTACTGCTTTTCACGGCATGTACATATGCTGTGAGGGCCCGTGCACCAGCATTCCTTCTCTGAGAGTTAGCAGTGGCTTTTATGACACAAATAAAGTATTCACAGCCACAATACACACCACCACAAGCTTTCTGAGCTTGAATACTGATGCATGGCCCTCACAGCATATCTGCGTATGCCACTGAAAAACACAGAAATAGCTTTTACTAGAAGCATATGTGCTAATGGAAGTATATTGAAAACTGAAATGCACCCATGTACCTTTCAATTTTGACCTTTCTATCCCTTTAATCTGTAAGATTGTTTCTTTTAAAACCCCATTTACAGATTGTATTTAGCATGCTTATTACTCCTCACATCTCATCTTAACCTAACCCTCCACCACATTAACCTTAGATGCACCTACCTGCTCTTCTGGCACTCACTATTTCTTTACAAATAAAAGCTAATAATAAATAATAATACAAAAAAAAATGACTTGTCAGATTAGAGAATATTATGAGAGCTTCGAGAGAACTTCTGGTCATACTTTAAAAGATACCCCAAAACATACAAAGTATGATCATACTTCTATATACCATCACATATAAACACAGTGCTATATACCATCACGTATAAACACAGTGCTATATACCATCACGTATAAACACAGTGCTATATACCATCACGTATAAACACAGTGCTATATACCATCACGTATAAACACAGTGCTATATACCATCACGTATAAACACAGTGCTATATACCATCACGTATAAACACAGTGCTATATACCATCACGTATAAACACAGTGCTATATACCATCACGTATAAACACAGTGCTATATACCATCACGTATAAACACAGTGCTATATACCATCACGTATAAACACAGTGCTATAAACCATCACGTATAAACACAGTGCTATATACCATCACATATAAACACAGTGCTATATACCATCACGTATAAACACAGTGCTATATACCATCATGTATAAACACAGTGCTATATACCATCACGTATAAACACAGTGCTATATACCATCACGTATAAACACAGTGCTATATACCATCACGTATAATAAACACAGTGCTATATACCATCACGTATAAATACAGTGCTATATATACCATCATGTATAAACACAGTGCTATATATACTATCATGTATAAACACAGTGCTATATACCATCACGTATAATAAACACAGTGCTATATACCATCACGTATAAACACAGTGCTATATACCATCACGTATAAACACAGTGCTATATACCATCACGTATAAACACAGTGCTATATACCATCACGTATAAACACAGTGCTATATACCATCACGTATAAACACAGTGCTATATACCATCACGTATAAACACAGTGCTATATACCATCACGTATAAACACAGTGCTATATACCATCACGTATAAACACAGTGCTATATACCATCACGTATAATAAACACAGTGCTATATACCATCATGTATAAATACAGTGCTATATATACCATCATGTATAAACACAGTGCTATATATACCATCATGTATAAACACAGTGCTATATATACCATCATGTATAAACACAGTGCTATATACCATCACGTATAATAAACACAGTGCTATATACCATCACGTATAAACACAGTGCTATATACCATCACGTATAAACACAGTGCTATATACCATCACGTATAAACACAGTGCTATATACCATCACGTATAATAAACACAGTGCTATATACCATCATGTATAAATACAGTGCTATATATACCATCATGTATAAATACAGTGCTATATATACCATCATGTATAAACACAGTGCTATATATACCATCATGTATAAACACAGTGCTATATACCATCACGTATAAACACAGTGCTATATACCATCATGTATAAATACAGTGCTATATATACCATCATGTATAAATACAGTGCTATATATACCATCATGTATAAACACAGTGCTATATATACCATCATGTATAAACACAGTGCTATATACCATCACGTATAAACACAGTGCTATATACCATCACGTATAAACACAGTGCTATATACCATCACGTATAATAAACACAGTGCTATATACCATCACGTATAAATACAGTGCTATATATACCATCATGTATAAACACAGTGCTATATATACTATCATGTATAAACACAGTGCTATATACCATCACGTATAATAAACACAGTGCTATATACCATCACGTATAATAAACACAGTGCTATATACCATCACGTATAAACACAGTGCTATATACCATCACGTATAAACACAGTGCTATATACCATCACGTATAAACACAGTGCTATATACCATCACGTATAAACACAGTGCTATATACCATCACGTATAAACACAGTGCTATATACCATCACGTATAAACACAGTGCTATATACCATCACGTATAAACACAGTGCTATATACCATCACGTATAATAAACACAGTGCTATATACCATCATGTATAAATACAGTGCTATATATACCATCATGTATAAACACAGTGCTATATATACCATCATGTATAAACACAGTGCTATATACCATCACGTATAATAAACACAGTGCTATATACCATCACGTATAAACACAGTGCTATATACCATCACGTATAAACACAGTGCTATATACCATCACGTATAAACACAGTGCTATATACCATCACGTATAATAAACACAGTGCTATATACCATCATGTATAAATACAGTGCTATATATACCATCATGTATAAATACAGTGCTATATATACCATCATGTATAAACACAGTGCTATATATACCATCATGTATAAACACAGTGCTATATACCATCACGTATAATAAACACAGTGCTATATACCATCATGTATAAATACAGTGCTATATATACCATCATGTATAAACACAGTGCTATATATACCATCACGTATAAACACAGTGCTATATATACCATCACGTATAAACACAGTGCTATATACCATCACGTATAAACACAGTGCTATATACCATCACGTATAAACACAGTGCTATATACCATCACGTATAATAAACACAGTGCGATATACCATCACGTGTAAACACAATGCTATATACCATCACGTATAAACACAGTGCAAGGTCTCAAAGTATTAACCCTTTAAGGACACAGCTTTCAGTTTGCTCAATTGTTTTATGACGGAAAAATTCCGTCATATGTCCTTAAGAGGTTAATATTTAATTCCACACAACTGATATTTCTATATTAGATTTAAAGCACATTTAAAAAGCTTTTTCTTTGTATTTTATGCAAAAATGTCAATATGTTTTAATTATTTTCTTTCATATGTACAGTTACACATTTTTTTTTCTTCTTCACAGAAGCAAAGTGTCCCTTTTAAAATAGTAAATCCAAAGTCTTTGGGGAAAAGTTGCTAAACCCTCATATTATTGAGTACGGTATTTTACTGTATTCATCTCTCATTCACCTACATTATTGTAAGAAACAGCCCTTATGCCCTGATTCTCTAAAGCTCTTTGGTCTTGCGGGATTATCTAAGAAGTATTGTCAGCACTGTGAGGTCCCTCAAATACTTATAGAAATGCAAGTTTGCTATGCCGGTCTCTAAGTGTGAAGAAGACACACTTTCATTACAATATAATATAATAAATTTTGTGTAATATCTGTCTTTTTTTGACCATAGACAGATAGTGAGACACAGAGATGTGAATATGCACAATTTGCATTTATAGGGCTCCATGTACAAAGCAGCGAAAGCTGCTCCGGAGCCTTTGCGGGGCAGGTTCGCATATGCGAGCCTGCTTCCCGCAATGTAAGAAGCAGCGGTCATTAGACCGCTGCTTCCTACACCCTACGCCACCTCTTAGGTGGCGAAGCAAAATCACCGAGAGCGAGCGAGCGAGCTCTCGGTGATTGACAGCCCCTTCAGTCGCGTGATTGGTCGCGCGACTGAAGGGGCGGGCATTACACACTCCGCTGAGTGTGTAATGATACATACGGGCAAGCGGATCAATAGATCCGCTGCCCGTGTGTAGCGGAGGCGGGCGGACAGCTTCGCGAGTTAAGAAGCTGTCCGCCCGCCTCTTAGTACATGGAGCCCTTAGAATCCACTAAGGGATCTTGTAGTACTGACAGATTTTTTTATTAGATAAAACACACATAAGGGGTAAACTTGAGAATCTACCCCTTCTCTCTGCCTCTTTCTTTTTTGTCATGTCTTTATATAGCATGTTCTCATATCACTCCTTTTAATTTAAATCAACTTTACTGGCATAACATTATGTATTACTGGTAGCAAACACAGTGTCTTTTACAATAGGATTATAGAATAACCCTTTTATCTCTTCTTTTTTTCCTTCTCTTGCTCTCTTTTTTTTCAGTCTTCTCTCTCGCTCTTGTGCTCTCTCGCTTTCATCCTGTCTCCTTATCTCTCTTTTCCTCTTCTGTTTGACCCATCCCCCTCCTCTTTCTCAACCCTGTGCAGATTTCAAAGAGCCCCATCTTTCTTGGGTGGCTCATTAGCCTGATATAATTGAAGTGTAAGGACAGATCTTTTCTCACGACATTTTGAGATTTACGATCCTGAGGGCACTGGATAGAAAACACCCACAAATCCCCCATCTTGGCTTGCAATCATTGTGATAGATACTAAACATATTGCACTGTGGGCATTGTCCGTGAGTACACAGGGAGAGACAGGCGGTAGAGCTGATTGAAAAGAGAGTGTACTGGAGAGAGCTGATGGTTGTGGTGAGGCAACACAAGAAGGATATAGCAGTTATATTGCAAAATCAAAGAAGGAGATTTTAACAGAGGAACATCTTAGTGAGAAGTGAGGAGGGAAGTGTTCTTGGGAGGAGAGATGAATATTCAGGGGAGGAGAGTTGATGTATTTTACTAGAATGGTAGATATAGTGCATTCTAGAAATGTTCTTTTTCATTAAAGCAATGTTGAAATGTAGTTGTGTTTTTCTTTCTTTCTTTCTTTCTTTATTTGAGAAATGCATGTTCATATCTCGAATTAACTATTGTTTTGATTTGTATTTGTCTTTTTGTCAATATAAAGGCAGGTGCGTGATCGTTATAGACTGACACTGTCACCGTCTGTAACGATCATCTGCTGGTACCGGCGGGAAGTGTGGGAGGTGGGTAGGCGGACCAGTAGCAGAGGTGGAGGGATAGTGAGGGAGTGAGAGGGACCCTACCTAAAGAAAAAAAGTTTTTGAAGAGGGAGGGATGGGCACTGCACCACAGAAAAGGGGTAAAATAGGTTTTGGGTCACCCTCCATAATAATTGTGTTGGGGGATACCAATAAACTACCGGAAAAAAAAAATATATATATACAAAAAAAAAATTGTACTGACAGACAGCCCCCAATACCAAAGATGGCTGCCTCTACTGGGAGGTGGAAGTGTTTGGGAGGGATCAGGGAGATGGAATAAAAAGAGATGGAATAAAAATAATAAACAAAACCCTAAACTGCATACTGGCAGACTGTCTGCCAGTACCTAAGATGGTAGGGAGACTATGGGTGTTGGAGTAAGAGAGTTGTTTTTGAGGGTATCATGGAGGTGGGAGGGGTCAGGTAGTATAGTAATACCTACATTAATATAGTATTTCCCATACCAGCTAATTAAGCCCTTCACTGCCAGGAATTTCAGAACTGTGGTGCACAGCTGACCTTCTAATTACCAAACACCAATGGCAAAGCAGCAAAGCCATGCATGTCTGCTATTTCCGGATAAAGTGGATCCCAGAGAAGCTTTTTACAATCATTTGTGTTATGATTGCACAAGCGGTATGTAAATAATTTCAATGAGAAACACAAAGTTTGTGAAAAAGTTAACTAATTTGGTGGGAAAATGGTGGCATGAAATATACCGTAATTGGCCTAGATCAATACCTTGGGTTGTCTACTTAAAAAATAATAAATAAATAAATAATAAAAAAAATATATAGTTTTGATAGGTAAATATAACAAAAACAAGGCTATATTTCTGTTTAAATGGAGTGATAGCAACATATGCTAAAATTTCTTTGGTATTTAGGGCGTTTTTCTCCTGGTAGCGAAGTGTTAATTAACATTTTTCATGTAAAACTATTTTTAACAGGTTTAGCACCAACTATTTTATATGTTTGGAAAGGCATTTTGGCTGCATCTAAATTTTGATACACCTATTAAAGAGACATTATTTTCAAATGTTTTCTTTAATTAATCTAAAAGAGCACATTTTAATATGTCAGTTTAAAAACAAAACACATATTCCTGTCCTTTTTAAAAAAAAAAATAAAAAAAAAAATATCAACACTTTCTTGGTGTGTCCATTTTCACCAATAGGTTTTGACAGCTGTCCTTGTCAGCCAGTGGGGATTAGTAGGATATACAAAATCAATACTGCAGTGGTAATTTCATTTTAAATTTAAGTGTGTGTAAAGTATAGGCTGCTCTTCATATGTGTGATGGAAAAACAAATGAGTGCATTTTGACTTTACTAGTTCTTCTTTAGTATATCAATTGTTTTTTATTAATTTTTTTTTTTAAATTATTTTTACAGTGATGTTTTGAATATCCTTATGTGACCCTTCGCTGTGACCCTCTTGTCATCTGAGAATTTCATGGTTATCGAAAACCACAACTTTTCCAGCACAGGGCACCTATTCTTCTCATTCATAGTTTTAGCAGAGCCTGTAAGTACAAAGCTGCAATTTTAAAGCCATCGCAACCCCTGGGATCTTCACTGAATATTCTGCATGACTGGATTGGATATTTTGATTTGTGGATTTAGGGGCTTTTGATTTTGGGGGGTGAATCCCCCCACGTGATATTTATGAATGGGTATTCAAGAGGTCTAAGCCAACCCAGCAGGCTGGACATCCCTGCAATGACTAGTAACGATAGCCCCTGCCCGGCTTCTGGGCCCGGACATATGAATGGGTATCCTGTGCCTCACTATGCCTTCTTCTTTCCTCACATGCTTGGTGGTATGTCTCCACCAGGAGGGATGCCAGGAGTACAACACCAGCTTCCCCTTAGTGGATACAGCACACCGTCTCCTGCAAGTGAGTACCACCTCCGACATCAGGAGTGTCATTCCTTGCAAGTGCAATGATTGTGATTATTTTGTATGTCTTCTGCTTATAAATTATAAACAAAGCAATCATTCTATTTCAAGATTATTGTTATTTACTAGCACCATTTTTTGGTAAAATAAGTTTGTAAATTGTTCCTTATTCATTATATGCTTTTATTAGAATTGTCTACCATATTGATGCAGCACAGAGAGCTGCCTATCTTATTTTATTTTACTACAGAATATTTTTAATCATTGTTATGGATCATTTTTCTTTACTGGGTTTTACAGTTGTGTGCAAAATTATATATTCATAAAGGGACATTAAAGACATTTTTTGTATATATGCATAAAACGACTGCATAAAGAAGAAATGTCTTTAAAGCATTTTTAACTGCCATTTTCTTAATACGATTTATTGCTTTCCAGTCCACGGAAACACTCCTTGAAAAGCCTCTTGAGCTTTGGTTTGGCCAGTTAGGAGACCAATATAATTGAACTCCTGTATTGATTAAGCAATCACTGTGTTTAATGTTTTAGGGTCAGAATTCCAGATTTCTGAAATTTCTAATCCAGCTTTTCTAGGGCAGGAGAAAACACATTTTGAGAGCTAAATTGTAAGAAAACCAGACAAGATAAATATTGTACACTACTACTAAGTTTTTGTTTACCAGACATAGTTCAACGTTTTATAGGGAATTCATAATTAATCTTAATGTCCCTTAAAGCATTGTGTCTGTGAATTGAAAACTTTTTGGCTTCCTGAGTATTATTGTCAGTTGTCTCCTTTCTTCCTGATTGTAACTACTATATGTTAAGCAATGTTTCCTAAGGAATTCTTCCGATTTCCCGAGTACTACTGCTCTCATACTGTATATATTTTGTTCCCATATCTACTATTTATAATCTGTATTCATGTATTTGTCTTTGGAGTCGTCTTGTTGTCTGCCCAAAATTATTACAGTTTCCGGAGTATTTTTCTTGCAGGCTTTGGAGTAAAATGCCTAGTTCGTAAGTGTTACTAGTTGATGCCAAGGAATGTTTGTTTTATCTGTGTTTCATGTACTGTGCATGAACTAATATTCCATTTAAAACAAAAAAATATTATGGTTTATAACTTAAGTGTTTATATTTAAGTCAAATTCCTGTTTCATGAGTTGCTTTTCCTGTATGATGTATGACTGATTGTTGTAGAATATCAGTTTTATGAGAGTGATTACTGTCTAAAATGAATACTATTCATGCTTCATGTATGGGAATGCTTAATGCTTATGTGCTTAGTAACAAATCTGCTCCATGGGAAACTGGGTGCTGAGTAATATCCTATTTTCATTAGTAATTTTGCTATTCCTATTTAGGTTTCGTATGGCTCATTCCTTCCTGTTATAAATTTTGTTTGTATTATTTTGAGAAGGTTCACAGTATTTTAGTCTGTAGTGAATAATTTTATTTTTTATGCTAAGTATCATGGTGTATGGTCCTTTCTCTTTTAAATGGCCACTAAACCCCAAATTTTTCTTTCATGATTCAGATAGAGAATACAATTTTAAACAACATTCCATTTTACTTCTATTATCTAATTTGCTGCAATCTTTAGATATCCTTTGTTAAAGAAATAGCAATGCACATTGGTGAGCCAATTACATGAGGCATCTATGTGCAGCCACCAATCAGAAGCTACTGAGCCTATCTAGATATGCTTTTCAGGAAAGAATATCAAGAGAATGAAGCAAATTAGATAATAGAAGTAAATTAGAAAGTTGTTAAAAATTGTATTCTCTATCTGAACCATGAAAGAAAAAAATTGGGTTTAATGTCCCTTTAAGGATAACGTGTTTCTCCGTCTGACCTTTGCAATGAATGAATCCCCAATTTATAAATTGTATCGCCCATGGCAATCATTGTAACCCTTACCCTGTTGGTATACTTTACAGCGTTTATTGGGGTATATTTAGGATATATCTTAATAGTGATAAACACTGTGCAATTTGAGCCTGATGGGCACTGCTCTTTAGAATGACAAAATTAAATCTTACGCTGCTTTTGCAAGTTGCTTGTTTCACTTATAAAGAATTATGTCAAGATCTCCAGATCAATATACAAAGGATGCACAATTCCTGAAACAGAAAATCACACTTTGGTGCATGTAGGTGTTTATAGGTGTGTAAAAATTCAGTGTCCAGTCATGTAACATTTTACTTTTGTATCTGAAAAAAATCAGTAATTTTACTTTATCTCCTTTCTGCCTTTTTAAATTAGCATTTATGTATACTTAAAGGGATAGTCTACACCAACATTTTTATTCAGTAAAAAGATAGATAATCCCTTTTTCTTCTATAAAGGTAAGACAAGTCCACGGATTCATCCTTTACTTGTGGGATATTATCCTTCCCTACAGGAAGTGGCAAAGAGCACCACAGCAGAGCTGCCCATACAGCTCCTCCCTTAGCTCCACCCCCCAGTCATTCTTTTTGCCTACTCTTAAGTACTAGGAAGGGTAAAGTGAAAGAGGTGATAAAATATTAGTTTTTAATTGCTTCAATCAAGAGTTTATTATTTTAAATGGTACCGGTTTGTACTATTTACTCTCAGGCAGCAAATGGATGAAGACTGCTGCCTGGAGGATGATGATCTTAGCATTTGTAACTAAGGTCCATTTGCTGTTCCCACAGAAGCTGAGGAGTACAGGAAACTTCAGTGTGAGGAACGGTTTCATGCTATGCAGCAATGAGGTATATTCAGTCAAATTTTTTCTGGAGAGACTGTGTATTTCTGAAAGGCTGACATTATACCCAGGAGGGTAAGGGTAAGCAGTAATCCTCGAGCTAAAAGAAGGGCATTACTTAGCTTGCATATGGGGCCAATTACATATATGGTTGACACTGAATGGCAAGTGTTTGTGAACAAACGTTTTTTGGATGGGAGTGCTTTAACGTTTTTGTGGGCAATAAACGTTTTGGGCAACTTTATTAGGGCACACATGGCTTAATTTTCGGGTCTTAGGACCCACATGGCTAGTTATAACCGCTCTGGTGCGGTTCTTTAAGGCTGAGGAAACATCGAGTGAGATGGGCGGGGCCTATTTTTGCGCCTCAAATGCGCAGTTAGTTTGTCAACAAGCAGCAAGCTCTATCTCTTGAGGGCCCTGGTGTATGTTTTGGGCCAAATCGAAGCTTTTACCCCACACTTTCGATCCCTGAGGGCAGGTAGGGCCACAGCAGGCTTTTCCGGATCTGGGCCTATTTTCGATCCGGTTTGGAAATTAAGGGGTTAATTGTGAATTATTATTTTTTGGTGCAATCTTAACTACCTATAGTGGGGCTACATACAAAATTTTGAAAAATTTGATGCATGTTCAGGCTGTTTTGCAGAACGTGTATGCTTTTTTTTCTCTTAAAGGCGCAGTACCGTTTTTTTAAGATTGCTATTTTTTTCGCTAAATAAAGTGTTTTCATGCTTGTTTGAAGTCATTACTAGCCTGTTCAACATGTCTGACATTGAGGAAAGTCAATGTTTAATATGTTTAGAAGCCATTGTGGAACCTCCACTTAGTATGTGTCCCTCATGCACTGAAAGGTCAATAAATTGTAAAGGACATATTTTAGCTACTAAAAGTATGTTGCAGGATGATTCTCAGTTAGAAGAGAATCAGGGTATGCCATCTAATTCTCCCCAAGTGTCACAACCATTAACACCCGCACAAGCGACGCCAAGTACTTCTAGTGCGTCTAATTCTTTCACCCTGCAAGATATGGCCGCAGTTATGAATACTACCCTCACTGAGGTTTTATCTAAGCTGCCGGGGTTGCAGGGGAAGCGAAGCAGGTCTGGTGTGAGAACAAACGCTGAGCCCTCTGACGCTTTATTAGCCATATCCGATTTACCCTCACTATGTTCTGAAGTGAGGGATTTGCTGGCTGAGGGAGAGATTTCTGACTTAGGAAATATGTTCCCTCAGACAGATTCAGATATGACGGCTTTTAAATTTAAACTAGAACACCTCCGCTTATTGCTCAGGGAGGTTTTAGCGACTCTGGATGATTGTGACCCTATTGTAGTTCCAGAGAAATTGTGTAAAATTGGACAAATTCCTAGAGATTCCTGCCTACACTGATGTTTTTCCGGTCCCTAAGAGGATTTCGGAAATTGTTACTAAGGAATGGGATAGACCAGGTATTCCGTTCGCTCCACCCCCTACTTTTAAGAAAATGTTTCCCATATCAGACGCCGTGCGGGACTCGTGGCAGACGGTCCCTAAGGTGGAGGGAGCTATTTCTACCCTGGCTAAGCGCACAACTATACCTATTGAGGACAGTTGTGCTTTCAAAGATCCTATGGATAAAAAATTAGAGGGTCTCCTGAAGAAAATATTTGTTCATCAAGGTTTTCTTCTCCAACCTATAGCGTGCATTGTTCCTGTAACTACTACAGCGTCCTTTTGGTTCGAGGCTCTGGAAGAGGCTCTTCAGGTTGAGACTCCATTAGAGGATATTCTGGATAGAATTAGGGCTCTCAAGGTAGCTAATTCTTTCATTACAGATGCCGCTTTTCAATTGGTTAAATTAGCGGCGAAGAATTCAGGTTTTGCCATTTTAGCACGCACAGCATTATGGCTTAAGTCCTGGTCTGCTGATGTGTCATCAAAAGCTAAGCTTTTAGCTATCCCTTTCAAGGGTAAGACCCTATTCGGGCCTGAACTGAAAGAGATTATTTCAGACATCACTGGAGGGAAAGGCCATGCCCTTCCTCAGTATAAGACAAATAAGATGAGGACCAAACAAATTAATTTTCGTTCCTTTCGAAACTTCAAAGGTGGTCCCTCTACCTCTTTCCCTGCCGCAAAGCAAGAGGGGAATCTTGCTCAATCCAAGTCAGTCTGGAGACCTAACCAGACTTGGAACAAGGGTAAACAGGCCAAGAAGCCCGCTGCTGCCACCAAGACAGCATGAAGGGGTAGCCCCCGATCCGGGACCGGATCTCGTAGGGGGCAGATTTTCTCTCTTTGCTCAGGCTTGGGCAAGAGACGTTCAGGACTCCTGGGCTTTAGAAATAGTAACCCAGGGGTATCTTCTAGATTTCAAAGATTCTCCCCCAAGGGGGAGATTCCATCTTTCTCAATTGTCTGTAAACCAGATAAAAAGAGAGGCGTTCTTATGCTGTGTAGAAGACCTATATTCCATGGGAGTGATCTGCCCAGTTCCGGAAACAGAACAGGGGCAAGGGTTCTACTACAATCTGTTTGTGGTTCCCAAAAAAAGAGGGAACTTTCAGACCAATTTTGGATCTCAAGATCCTAAACAAATTCCTCAGAGTCCCATCCTTCAAGATGGAGACCATTCGGACTATTTTGCCAATGATCCCGGAGGGTCAATATATGACCACTGTGGACTTAAAGGATGCGTACTTACACATTCCTATCCACAAAGAGCATCACCAGTTCCTCAGGTTCGCCTTTCTGGACAAGCATTACCAGTTTGTGGCTCTTCCCTTCGGGTTGGCCACGGCTCCCTGAATTTTCACAAAGGTGCTAGGGTCCCTTCTGGCGGTTCTAAGGCCACGGGCATAGCGGTGGCGCCTTATCTGGACGATATCTTAATCCAGGCGTCAACTTACCAACTAGCCAAGTCTCACACGGACATCGTGTTGGCTTTTCTAAGATCTCACGGGTGGAAGGTGAACGTAAAAAAAGAGTTCACTTATCCCTCTCACAAGAGTTCCATTCCTGGGAACTCTGATAGATTCGGTGGACATGAAAATTTTTCTGACGGAGGTCAGGAAATCAAAGATTTTATCCATCTGCCGAGCTCTTCATTCCATTCCTCGGCCGTCAGTGGCTCAGTGTAATGTAGCGGCAATGGACATAGTTCCGTTTGCTTGCTTGCATCTCAGACCACTGCAACTTTGCATGCTCAAACAGTGGAATGGGGATTATGCAGATTTATCTCCTCAGATAAATCTGGACCAAGAGACCAGAGACTCTCTTCTTTGGCGGTTGTCACAGGATCATCTGTCCAAGGGAATGTGTTTCCGCAGGCCTGCGGGGGTCATAGTGAGGACGGACGCCAGCCTATTGGGCTGGGTGCAGTCTGGAATTCCCTGAAAGCACAGGGATTGTGGACTCAGGAGGAGGCTCTCCTCCCGATAAATATTCTAGAACTGAGAGCGATATTCAATGCGCTTCAGGCGTGGCCTCAGCTGGCGTCGGCCAGATTCATAAGATTCCAGTCGGACAATTTCACGACTGTAGCATATATCAATCATCAGGGGGGAACAAAGAGTTCTCTAGCGATGATAGAGGTTACCAAAATAATTCAATGGGCAGAGACTCACTCTTGCCATCTATCAGCAATCTATATTCCAGGAGTGGAGAACTGGGAAGCTGATTTTCTAAGTTGTCAGACTTTTCATCCGGGGGAGTGGGAGCTCCATCCGGAGGTGTTTGCACAATTGATTCAGCAATGGGGCACACCAGAATTGGATCTGATGGCGTCTCGTCAGAATGCCAAACTTCCTCGATACGGGTCCAGGTCAAGGGATCCTCAGGCAGTACTGATAGATGCTCTAGCAGTACCCTGGTCGTTCAACCTGGCTTATGTGTTTCCACCATTTCCTCTCCTTCCTCGTTTGATTGCCAGAATCAAACAGGAGAGAGCTTTGGTGATTTTGACAGCACCTGCGTGGCCACGCAGAACTTGGTATGCAGACCTGGTGGACATGTCATCTCTTCCACCATGGACTCTACCACTGAGACAGGACCTTCTCATTCAAGGTCCGTTTCAGCATCCAAATCTTGTTTCTCTGCGACTGACTGCTTGGAAATTGAACGCTTGATCTTATCCAAGCGGGGTATCTCTGAGTCGGTCATAGATACCTTGATTCAGGCTTGAAAGCCTGTCACCAGGAAAATTTAACAGAAGATATGGCGTAAATATCTTTATTGGTGCAAATCCAAAGGCTACTCATGGAGTAAGATCAGGATTCCTAGGATGTTGTCCTTTCTCCAAGAAGGATTGGAGAAGGGGTTATCAGCTAGTTCCTTAAAGGGACAGATATCTGCTTTATCAATTCTACTGCACAAACGTCTGGCAGATGTTGCAGACGTTCAGTCGTTCTGTCAGGCTTTAGTTAGAATCAAGCCTGTGTTTAAACCTGTTGCTCCGCCATGGAGTTTGAATTTAGTTCTTCAAGTTTTTCAATGGGTTCCGTTTGAACCTATGCATTCCATAGATATTAAGCTTCTATCTTGGAAAGTTTTGTTTTTAGTTGCTATCTCTTCGGCTCGAAGAGTTTCTGAACTATTTGCATTGCAATGCGACTCGCCTTATCTTGTTTTCCATGCTGATAAGGTGGTTTTGCGTACCAGACCTGGATTCCTTCGTAAGGTTGTTACTAATAAGAATATTAATCAGAAAATTGTTGTTCCTTCTCTGTGTCCTAATCCTTCCTCTAAGAAGGAGCGTCTATTGCACAACTTGGACGTGGTGCGTGCTTTAAAGTTTTACTTGCAAGCGACCAAAGATTTCCGTCAAACATCTTTGTTGTCTATTCTCGAAAACGTAGAGGTCAAAAAGCTACAGCTACCTCTCTTGCCTTTTGGCTGAAAAGCATCATCCGTTTGGCATACAAGACTGCTGGACAGCAGCCTCCTGAAAGAATTACAGCTCACTCTACTAGAGCGGTGGCTTCCACATGGGCTTTTATAAATGATGCTTCTGTTGAACAGATTTGTAAGGCTGCGACTTGGTCTTCGCTTCATACCTTTTCCAAATTTTACAAATTTGATACCTTTGCTTCTTTGGAGGCTATTTTTGGGAAAAAAGTTCTTCAAGCAGTGGTGCCTTCTGTTTAACCATCTGTCTTGTCCCTCCCGTTCATCCGTGTCCTGTAGCTTTGGTATTGTATCCCACAAGTAAAGGATGAATCTGTGGACTCGTCTTACCTTTATAGAAGAAAACTAAATTTATGCTTACCTGATAAATTGATTTCTTCTATGGTAAGATGAGTTCACGGCCCGCCCTCTCATTTTAAGACAGATTGTATTTTTTGATTTAAACTCCGTCACCTCTGCACCTTGTAGTTTCTCCTTTTTCTTCCTGTACCTTCGGTCGAATGACTGGGGGGTGGAGCTAAGGGAGGAGCTGTATGGGCATCTCTGCTGTGGTGCTCTTTGCCACTTCCTGTAGGGAAGGATAATATCCCACAAGTAAAGGATGAATCCGTGGTCTCGTCTTACCATAGAAGAAATCAATTCATCAGGTAAGCATAAATTTAGTTTTTTTTATTACTCATTCCCCAGTTTTGCCTGACCAACACCGTTATATTAATTCACTTTTCTCTTGTTAAGTGTGTTCAGTCCACGGGTCATCCATTACTTATGGGATATATTCTCCTTCCCAACAGGAAGTTGCAAGAGGATCACCCAAGCAGAGCTGCTATATAGCTCCACCCCTCACATGTCATACCCAGTCATTCTCTTGCAAGTCTCAACAAAGGAGGTTGTGAGAGGAGATAGGAGTAACATTCTTCAATCAAAAGTTTATTATTTTAAAATAGCACCGGAGTGTGCTGTTTGTTCTCTCAGGCAGTATTTAGAAGAAGAATCTGCCTGCGTTTTTTCAATGATCTTAGCAGACGTAACTAAGATCCACTGGCTGTTCTCGCACATTCTGAGGAGTGGGGTAACTTCAGAGAAGGGAATAGCATGCGGGGTCTCCCGCAAATGAGGTATGTGCAGTAAAATATTTTCTAGGAATGGAATTGACTATGAAAACACTGCTGTTACCCATATGACGTAAGTACAGCCTTTAATGCAGTAGTAGCGACTGGTATCAGGCTGATAAATGTATGCGCAGTTGAGTTATTTTCTAGGGACTAGAATTTAACTTTAAATACTGTTAGTACTGAAATAAATGTATGAGCCTTAACTGCAGTAGAAGCGACTGGTAGCAGGCTTAGTGATAACTTTGCATGACACTGGAAAGTTGTTTTTTTAAAACGTTTACTGGCATGTTATTCGTTTTGTGAGGTACTTTGGTGATAAATCTTTTTGGGCATGATTTTTTTCCACATGGCTAACGTATATTTCTGCATAGACACCGTTATATCAGGTCTCCCACTGTTGTGATATGAGTGGGAGGGACCTTTTTTTTTTTTTTTAGCGCCTTGTTGCGCAGTTAAAATTCTAGCACAGTCTTCCTGCTTCTTCCTCTTTGATCCAGGACGTCTCCAGAGAGCTCAGTGGTCTTCAAAATTCATTTTTGAGGGAGGTAATCGGTCACAGCAGACCTGTGACAGTGTGTTTGACTGTGAGAAAAGCGTTAAATCTTAAATTGATTATCCGTTTTGGGTATTGAGGGGTTAATCATCCTTTTGCTAATGGGTGCAATCCTCTGCTAATTTCATACATTTACTGTTTAAAATTGGTTGCTATAACCGTATTAGTTCATTGTTATTTCAACTGTTTTTTTGTGTTTTTAAAAGCGCTGCAGCGTTTTTTATATTGCTTGTAAACTTATTGAAAGAAATTTCCAAGCTTGATAGCTTCATTGCTAGTCTGTTTAAACATGTCTGACACAGATGAATCTGCTTGCTCATTATGTTTAAAGGCCAATGTGGAGCCCAATAGAAATATGTGTACCAATTGTATTGATGTTACTTTAAATAAAAGTCTGTCTTTACCGGTAAAGAAATTATCACCAGACAACGAGGGGGAAGTTATGCCGCCTAACTCTCCTCACGTGTCAGTACCTTCGCCTCCCGCTCAGGAGGTGAGTGAGATTGTGGTTCCAAGCACATCAAGGCACTTACAAATCACTTTACAAGATATGGCTAATGTTATGAAAGAAGTATTATCTAATTTGCCTGAGTTAAGAGGCAAGCGCGATAGCTCTGGGTTAAGGACAGAGCGCGCTGATGATATGAGGGCCATGTCTGACACTGCGTCACAATTTGCAGAACATGAGGACGGAGAGCTTCATTCTGTGGGTGACGGATCTGATCCAGGGAGACCGGATTCAGAAATATCAAATTTTAAATTTAAGCTTGAGAACCTCCGTGTATTACTAGGGGAGGTATTAGCGGCTCTGAATGATTGCGACACGGTTGCAATCCCAGAGAAATTATGTAGGCTGGATAAATACTATGCGGTACCGGTGTGTACTGACGTTTTTCCTATACCTAAAAGGCTTACAGAGATTATTAACAAGGAGTGGGATAAACCCGGTGTGCCTTTTTCCCCTCCTCCGATATTTAGAAAAATGTTCCCAATAGACGCCACCACACGAGACTTATGGCAGACGGTCCCTAAGGTGGAGGGAGCAGTTTCTACTTTAGCCAAGCGTACTACTATTCGGGTGGAGGATAGTTGTGCTTTCTCAGATCCAATGGATAAAAAATTAGAAGGTTACCTTAAGAAAATGTTTGTTCAACAAGGTTTTATATTACAGCCCCTTGCATGCATTGCGCCCGTCACTGCTGCAGCGGCTTTCTGGTTTGAGTCTCTGGAAGAGGCTATTCGCACAGCACCATTGGATGAGACTTTGAACAAGCTTAAAGCCCTTAAGCTAGCTAATGCATTTGTTTCGGATGCCGTTGTGCATTTAACCAAACTAATGGCTAAGAACTCCGGATTCGCCATTCAGGCGCGCAGAGTGCTATGGCTTAAATCCTGGTCAGCAGATGTAACTTCTAAATCTAAATTGCTTAATATTCCTTTCAAAGGGCAAACCTTATTCGGGCCCGCCTTGAAGGAGATTATTGCTGACATTACTGGAGGTAAGGGTCACACCCTTCCTCAGGACAGGGCCAAATCAAAGGCCAAACAGTCTAGTTTTCGCGCCTTTCGTAATTTCAAGGCAGGAGCAGCATCAACTTCCTCCGCTCCAAAACAGGAAGGAACTGCTGCTCGTTACAGACAGGGTTGGAAAAGCAACCAGTCCTGGAACAAGGGCAAGCAGGCCAGAAAGCCTACTTCTGCCCCTAAGACAGCATGAAGAGAGGGCCTCCTATCTGGAAACGGATCTAGTGGGGGGCAGACTTTCTCTCTTCGCCCAGGCTTGGGCAAGAGATGTCCAGGATCCCTGGGCGTTGGAGATTATATCTCAGGGATACCTTCTGGACTTCAAAGCTTCTCCTCCACAAGGGAGATTTCATCTTTCAAGGTTATCAGCAAACCAAATAAAGAAAGAGGCTTTTCTTCACTGTGTACAAGACCTCCTAGTAATGGGGGTGATCCACACAGTTCCACGGACGGAACAAGGGCAAGGATTTTACTCAAATCTGTTTGTGGTTCCCAAGAAAGAGGGAACCTTCAGACCAATCTTGGACCTAAAAATCTTAAACAAATTCCTAAGAGTTCCATCATTCAAAATGGAGACTATTCGAACCATCCTACCCATGATCCAAGAGGGTCAGTATATGACCACAGTGGACTTAAAGGATGCCTACCTTCACATACCGATTCACAGAGATAATTATCGGTACCTAAGGTTTGCCTTTCTAGACAGGCATTACCAGTTTGTAGCTCTTCCCTTCGGGTTAGCTACGGCCCCGAGAATTTTTACAAAGGTTCTGGGCTCGCTTCTGGCGGTACTAAGACCGCGAGGCATAGCGGTGGCTCCGTACTTAGACGACATTCTGATACAAGCGTCAAGTTTTCAAAATGCAAAGTCTCATACAGAGATAGTTCTAGCATTTCTGAGGTCGCATGGGTGGAAAGTGAACATGGAAAAGAGTTCTCTGTTACCACTCACAAGGGTTCCCTTTCTAGGGACTCTTATAGATTCTGTAGAGATGAAGATTTACCTGACGGAGTCCAGGTTATCAAAAATCCTAAATGCTTGCCGTGTCCTTCATTCCATTCCAAGCCCATCAGTAGCTCAGTGCATGGAAGTAATCGGCTTAATGGTCGCGGCAATGGACATAGTGCCATTTGCGCGCCTGCATCTCAGACCGCTGCAATTATGCATGCTGAGTCAGTGGAATGGGGATTACTCAGATCTGTCCCCTTTACTAAATCTGGACCAGGAGACCAGAGATTCTCTTCTCTGGTGGTTGTCTCGGATTCATCTGTCCAAGGGAATGACTTTTCGCAGACCAGATTGGACGATTGTAACAACAGATGCCAGCCTTCTAGGCTGGGGCGCAGTCTGGAATTCCCTGAAGGCTCAGGGATCATGGACTCAGGAGGAGAAACTCCTTCCAATAAACATTCTGGAATTAAGAGCGATATTCAATGCTCTTCTAGCTTGGCCTCAGTTAGCAACACTGAGGTTCATCAGATTTCAGTCGGACAACATCACGACTGTGGCTTACATCAATCATCAAGGGGGAACCAGGAGTTCCCTAGCGATGTTAGAAGTCTCAAATATAATTTGCTGGGCAGAGTCTCACTCTTGCCATCTGTCAGCGATCTACATCCCAGGCATGGAGAACTGGGAGGCGGACTTTCTAAGCCGCCAGACCTTTCACCCGGGGGAGTGGGAACTTCACCCGGAGGTATTTGCTCAACTGATTCTTCATTGGGGCGAACCGGAACTGGATCTCATGGCTTCTCGCCAGAACGCCAAGATTCCTTGTTACGGATCCAGGTCCAGGGACCCGGGAGCGGTGCTGGTAGATGCACTAGCAGCCCCTTGGGTTTTCAACATGGCTTATGTGTTCCCACCGTTTCCGTTGCTGCCTCGTCTGATTGCCAGGATCAAACAGGAGAGAGCATTGGTGATTCTGATAGCGCCTGCGTGGCCACGCAGGACCTGGTATGCAGACCTAGTGGACATGTCGTCCTGTCCACCATGGTCTCTGCCTCTGAGGGAGGACCTTCTACTTCAGGGTCCTTTCAACCATCCAAGCCTAATTTCTCTGAGGCTGACTGCATGGAGATTGAACGCTTGATTCTATCAAAGCGTGGTTTCTCAAAGTCGGTTATTGATACATTGATACAGGCTCAGAAACCGGTTACCAGAAAAATTTACGATTAAAATATGGCGGAAATATTTACATTGGTGTGAATCCAAGAGTTACTCATGGAGTAAGGTTAGGATTCCTAGGATATTGTCTTTTCTACAAGAGGGTTTAGAAAAGGGTTTATCCGCTAGTTCGTTAAAGGGACAGATTTCTGCTCTGTCTATTCTTTTTCACAAACGTCTGGCAGAGAACCCAGACGTCCAGGCTTTTTGTCAGGCTTTGGCTAGGATTAAGCCTGTGTTTAAAACTGTTGCTCCCCCGTGGAGCTTAAACTTGGTTCTTAAAGTTCTTCAGGGTGTTCCGTTTGAACCCCTTCATTCCATTGATATTAAACTTTTATCTTGGAAAGTTCTGTTTTTGATGGCTATTTCCTCGGCTCGGAGAGTCTCTGAGTTATCTGCCTTACATTGTGACTCTCCTTATCTGATTTTTCATTCAGACAAGGTAGTTTTGCGTACTAAACCTGGGTTTTTACCTAAGGTTGTTTCTAATAGGAATATCAATCAGGAGATTGTTGTTCCATCATTATGTCCTAACCCTTCTTCAAAGAAGGAACGTCTTTTGCATAATCTGGACGTAGTCCGTGCCCTGAAGTTCTACTTACAGGCAACTAAGGATTTTCGGCAAACTTCTTCTCTGTTTGTCGTTTATTCTGGACAGAGGAGAGGTCAAAAGGCTTCGGCCACCTCTCTCTCTTTTTGGCTTCGTAGCATAATACGTTTAGCCTATGAGACTGCTGGACAGCAGCCCCCTGAAAGAATTACAGCTCATTCCACTAGAGCTGTGGCTTCCACCTGGGCCTTTAAGAATGAGGCCTCTGTTGAACAGATTTGCAAGGCTGCAACTTGGTCTTCACTTCATACCTTTTCAAAATTTTACAAATTTGACACTTTTGCTTCTTCGGAGGCTGTTTTTGGGAGAAAGGTTCTACAGGCAGTGGTTCCTTCTGTTTAAAGTTCCTGCCTTGTCCCTCCCATCATCCGTGTACTTTAGCTTTGGTATTGCTATCCCATAAGTAATGGATGACCCGTGGACTGAACACACTTAACAAGAGAAAACATAATTTATGCTTACCTGATAAATTTATTTCTCTTGTAGTGTGTTCAGTCCACGGCCCGCCCTGTCTTTTTTTGAGGCAGTTCTAAATTTTAATTAAAACTCCAGTCACCACTGCACCCTATAGTTTCTCCTTTCTCGTCTTGTTTCGGTCGAATGACTGGATATGACATGTGAGGGGTGGAGCTATATAGCAGCTCTGCTTGGGTGATCCTCTTGCAACTTCCTGTTGGGAAGGAGAATATATCCCATAAGTAATGGATGACCCGTGGACTGAACACACTACAAGAGAAATAAATTTATCAGGTAAGCATAAATTATGTTTTTACCTCTGTTATTACCTTGTAACTAAGCCACTGCAGACTACCCTCTTATTTCAGTTCTTTTGACAGACTTGCATTTTAGACAATCAGTGCTGACTCCTAGGTAACTCCACGGGTGTGAGCGCATTTTTATCTAAATGGCACACGTGAACTAACGCCCTCTAGTTGGGAAAACTGTCAAAATGCATTAAGATAAGAGGCGGCCTTCAAGGGCTAAGACAGCATAAGAGCCTACCTAGGGTTAGCTTTCAACTAAGAATACCAAGAGAACGAAGCAAAATTGATGATAAAAGTAAATTGAAAAGTTGTTTAAAATTACATACCGTATCTGAATCATGAAAGTTTATTTTTGACTAGACTGTCCCTTTTAAGAAATGAATTGCTGCACTGCAAAAGAACTGCATTCAAAAATATGATAATTTAAAACTAGGGTGGATTTGATTTATATTAAATTTGATTTTAAATCACTAGCCATTAAGACTTGATCTAAATCATGGTTTTATACTTAAAGGGACATTCCAGCCGAAATTGGAATCCACATGGATGCATTTCAGTTTTGAATAGAAGAATTTTTGTAATATACATGTATTGACAAAATATATGTTTCTATTCAAAGATGTAATTCATCTATGTGCATTTAAATTTTGACCAGAATGTCCCTTTAAATAATTAATTTTTAGAATAATATATTATTTTCCAATTATATCAGAAAATGACTGTTTTTTTATGTGTACCATTCTTATATACATATAGATAGAACTGTCTCTAGTTTAATAGTTTATTCATTTAATATTTGATCAACTTTTCTGCTGTCCTTTTTATTGGAAGGAGAAAAATAATCATTACCTTTTAAAGGGATACTAAACCTAAATTATTCAGATTGCGCAATTTTAAGCAACTTTCTAATTTACTCCTATTATCATTTTTTCTTTGTTTTCTTGCAATCTTTATTTGAAAAAGTAGGATGTAAACTTAGGAACCGGACCATTTTTAGTTCAGCACCTGGGTAGCTTGCTAATAGGTGGCTAAATGCGGAAAAAATCCATTTTAAATCAAAAATAAAAACTGATTTTTTTTTTTATTTAATTTTTTTAAATGTCCTTTATTTTTATCCACCCTGTTTAAGACAGTAGTCTGTTTTATTTTGTAGTTGAGACAAACTAGTAAGTGTGGTGTAAACCGTTATACTTCAGCTTCTGTCCAAATGCAGGTTGAAAAAGAATAAACAAAATCAATAGCCAATCAGCATCAGCAGTGCTGAGGTCATGCTTTTGCCTTTGCTGTGATCTCATGAGTTTTCACTGAAATCTCATATTTCATAAACTTCCTTAAACTTGCAAGTCCTGGGACAAGCATCCTGACTGGCTTCTTAAAGTCTGTTTTCCATGGGGTATGAATACTTAGGAAATTTGAGGTAAAATATCTTCCTTTTTTACATAGAGATGTTCAGGTGATATTTTCTAGTCAGCTTTTTACAGCTATGCTGCTTCACTTTCATGTGCTTCAACATTTTGTGTATCATATCCCTTTAATGTACCTTTCTTCTACTAGATACGGTGAATCCACGGATTCATCCTTACTTGTGGGATATTATCCTCCTGCTAACAGGAAGTGGCAAAGAGCTGTCTATATAGCTCCTCCCTTGACTCCACCCCCCAGTCATTCTCTTTGCCTACACTAAGTAATAGGAAGAAGTAAAGAGAAAGAGGTGATAAAATGTTAGTTTTAATTTCTTCAAGCAAGAAATTTTTATTTTAAATGGTACCGGTGTGTGCTATTTTTTCTCAGGCAGCAGATGGATGAAGATTCTGCCTGGAGACTGATGATCTTAGCAGTTGTCACTAAGATCCAGAGTAGTTCCCACAGAATGGCTGAGGAGTACTTGAGAAGCTTCAGTGTGAGGAATGTTTTTCATGCTATAAGCATTGAGGTATGTTCAGTCATTTTTTTCTGGAGAGACTGTGATATTTCAGAACTGGCTGACATAGTTCCCTTAGGGGAAGGGATAAGCAGTAATCCTACATGTAAAGAAGGGGGTATTACTTGAACCTGTTTATTATGGAACAATTGATTGACACTGTTATAATGTTTTGTGGGCAAAATGTTTTCATGTTTTTGAGGATATTTAACGTTTTTATGTACAAACGTTTTTTGTGATGATGGCACTTTAAGGGTTCACATGGCTTTAGTTTATAGATGTGGTTTATGAAAACCCACATGGCTTGTTTGCTAGACCGCTTTGCAACGGTTTCCATTAGGCATGAGAGACATCGATATTGATGTGCGGGGCTTATTTTCGCGCCTCAGATGCGCAGTTGAATTGATTCTGAAGTCAGCAAGCTCCAGCTCCAGTGGGCCTAGGCTGCAGATTTAGACAAAAAAACGAAGGATAGTATGTTTTACAGACCCCTGAGGGCAGGTAGGCGCCACAGCAGAGCTGTGGCGAGGTGCAGGGGATTGATTTATTACTTTAATAAACGTTTTTTTGAGTAACGTTTTTTTCTATAAAGGGTTAACTTTTCCTTACTTGTGGTGCAATCTTAGTTGACAAGATTAAACACATATATGCAAAAATTGTGATGTTTATTACATTTTAAGACAGTTTTGGAAAACTTGTATGCTTTTTTACTCTTAAAGGGACAGTCTACACCCATATTAACATTTGCCTATACGTTAGATAAAGTTCTGATTGTTCTAACTCACCCCCTCTACCGTAACCAGTCTGCTTCACAAACTGAGTTATTCCTAATCCAAACTCTGATCATAATCGTTATAAATGGCCGACCAGCTCCGCCTATTAACTACATCATAGATTCTCTCCCTTGAAAAGCTCCAATCAAAATTAGATCACTGATGAAAAAACAGGATCGCGCTTTGTTTTCGCGCATGCGCACCTTCTGAAGAACAGAAAAAAAAAAAACGGAACCAAAATCTATTTGAAATTTGCACACGGATCCATTTATTTACTGTACAGTCAATGCGTAGTGTAAGTATATAGAAAAGCGTCCCTTTCTCTTACAGACGGACTTCCTCTACATCACTTCAGTATATAGGATCATGCATGTTTACACGTTAATGATGTAGGTGGTTGAACGTGCACGAGTATGAAATCCAAAGAGAAGGGAAGTTCAAGGTAGGAGGAGAAGGCATTGGGTGGAGTTTGTCGGACATTTTTAACGACTTGAATCAAAGTTTGGATTTCGAAGAGCTCCGTTTGTAAAGCAGACTCATTAAGGTAGAGGGGGTGAGCTAAGAAAATCTGAACACAATCTAAGGTATAGGCTAATGTTAAAATGGGTGTAGACTGTCCCTTTAAAGGCGCAGTACCGTTTTTTCAGATTGTTGTTTTTTTCACTAAAGTGTTTTCAAGGCCTTTTGTGGTTATTGCTAGCCTGTTCAACATGTCTAACATTGAGGAAAGTCAATGTTCTATGTGTTTAGAAGCCATTGTGGTACCCCCTCTTAAAATGTGTCCCTCATGTACTGAAAGGGCCATACATTGCAAAGAACATATTTTAAGTGATAAAAGTTTGTCTAGGGATGATTCTCAGTCTGAAGAGAACACGGTTATGCCATCCAATTCTCCTCAAGTGTCACAACCTTTAACGCCTACTCAAGCGACGCCAAGTACATCTAGTGCGTCTAATTCTTTTACTCTGCAAGATATGGCTGCAGTTATGTCTACTACCCTTACAGAGGTATTGTCTAAACTGCCAGGTTTACAGGGTAAGCGCAGTAGGTCCGGTACTAGAGTGAATGCTGAGCCCTCTAACGCTTTATTGGCCATCTCCGATGTACCCTCACAGTGTTCTGATTTGGAGGTGGGGGTTTTACTGTCTGAGGGAGAGCTTTCAGACTCAGGAAAAATGTTCCCTCTAACAGACTCAGATGTGACGGCCTTTAAGTTTTAAGCTTGAACACCTCCGCTTGTTACTCCGGGAGGTTTTAGCGACTCTGGATGATTGTGACCCTATTGTAATACCACCAGAGAAATTGTGTAAAATGGATAAATATCTAGAGGTCCTTACTTACATTAATGTTTTTCCAGTCCCTAGAAGGATTTCGGACATTGTTACTAAGGAATGGGATAGACCAGGCATTCCGTTTTCTCCCCCTCCTACTTTTAAAGGGACAGTCTACCATAGAATTGTTATTGTTTTAAAAGATAGATAATCCCTTTATTACCCATTCCCCAGTTTTACATAACCAACACAGTTATATTAATATACTTTTACCTCTGTGATTACCTTGTATCAAGGAACCTTCTTCCAGCCCCCTGATCACATGACTGTGATTGTTTATTATCTAGTGTCTTAAATTTAGCATTGTTTTGTGCTAAATCTTAAATAACCCCCTGTGCCTGAACACAGTGTTATCTATATGGCCTACGTGTACTTTCTGTCTCTTTGTGTTGAAAAGAGATTTAAAAAGCATGTGATAAGAGGCAGCCCTCAAAGGCTTAGAAATTAGCATATGAGCCTACCTATGTTTAGTTTAAACTAAGAATACCAAGAGAAAAAAGCAAGTTTGATGATAAAAGTAAATTGGAAAGTTGATTAAAATTACAAGTCCTATCTGAATAATGAAAGTTTAATTTATACTAGACTGTCCCTTTAAGAAAATGTTTCCCATATCTGACACCATTCGGGATTCCTGGCAGACGGTCCCTAAGGTGCAGAAAGCTATTTCTACCCTGGCTAAGCGTACAACTATACCTATTGAGGACAGTTGTGCTTTCAAAGATCCTATGGATAAAAAATTAGAGGGTCTGTTAAAGAAATTGTTTATTCATCAGGGTTTTCTTCTACAACCTATAGCGTGCATTGTTCCTGTAACTACTGCAGCAGCTTTTTGGTTTGAGGTTCTAGAGGAGTCTCTTAAGATTGAGACCCCATTAGATGATATTTTGGATAGAATCAAGGCTCTCAAGCTAGCTAATTCTTTCATTACTGATGCCGCCTTCCAAATGGCGAAATTAGCGGCAAAAAAATGCAGGCTTTGCCATTTTAGCGCGTAGAGCGTTATGGCTTAAGTCTTGGTCTGCTGATGTATCATCAAAATCTAAACTTTTAGCTATTCCTTTTAAAGGTAAGACCCTATTCGGGCCTGATCTAAAGGAGATCATTTTCGACATTACTGGAGGTAAAGGCCATGCCCTTCCTCAGGACAAGACGGTTAAAATGAGGGCCAAACAAAATAATTTTCGTTCCTTTCGAAACTTTAAAGGTGGACCCTCTACTTCCTCCTCTGCCACAAAGCAGGAGGGAAATTTTGCACAATCCAAGTCAGTCTGGAGACCTAACCAGACCTGGAATAAAGGAAAACAGGCCAAGAAGCCCGCTGCTGCTACCAAGACAGCATGAAGGGGCGGCCCCCGATCCGGGACCGGATCTAGTAGGGGGCAGACTTTCTCTCTTCGCTCAAGCTTGGGCAAGGGACATTCAGGATCCCTGGGCATTAGAAATCGTGACCCAGGGGTATCGACTAGAATTCAAGGATTTTGGGAGATTTCATCTTTCACGTTTGTCTGTAGACCAGACAAAAAGAGAGGCGTTCTTACGCTGTGTAAAAGACCTATATACCATGGGTGTAATCTGTCCAGTTCCAAAACTAGAACAGGGGCAGGGATTTTACTCAAATCTGTTTGTGGTTCCCAAAAAAGAGGGAACCTTCAGACCGATTTTAGATCTCATATGCCTAAACAAGTTTCTCAGAGTCCCAGCGTTCAAGATGGAGACCATTCAAACTATTTTACCTATGATCCAGGAGGATCAATATATGACTACCATGGACTTAAAGGATGCGTATCTTCACATTCCTATCCACAGAGATCATCACCAGGTTCGCCTTCCTGGACAAACACTACCAGTTTGTGGCCCTTCCTTTCGGGTTGGCCACAGCTCCCAGAATATTCACAAAGGTGCTAGGGTCCCTTCTGGCGGTCCTAAGGCCGCGGGGCATAGCAGTGGCGCCCTATCTGGACGATATTTTGATTCAGGCGTCAACTTATCAGCTAACCAAGTCTCACACGGACATTGTGTTGGCTTTTCTAAGAACTCACGGGTGGAAGGTGAATATGCAAAAGAGTTCACTAATTCCACTGACAAGAGTTCCATTCCTAGGAACTCTGATAGACTCGGTAGACATGAAAATATTTCTGACAGAGGTCAGAAAGTCAAAGATCTTGTCTACTTGCCGGACACTTCAGTCCACTCCTCGGCCATCAGTGGCGCAGTGTATGGAGGTCATCGGACTAATGGTAGCGGCAATGGACATAGTTCCGTTTGCTCGCTTACATCTCGGACCACTGCAATTGTGCATGCTCAGACAGTGGAATGGGGATTATGCGGATTTATCCCCCCAGATAAATCTGGATCTAGAAACCAGAGACTCTCTTCTCTGGTGGTTGTCACAGGATCATCTGTCCCAGGGGATGTGCTTCCGCAGACCAGCATTGGTCATAGTGACGACGGACGCCAGCCTCTTGGGCTGGGGTGCAGTCTGGAATTCCCTGAAGGCTCAGGGGCTTTGGATTCAGGAGGAGTCCCTACTTCCAATCAATATTCTGGAACTGAGGGCAATATTCAACATGCTTCAAGCGTGGCCTCAGCTGGCCTCGGCCAAATTCATAAGATTTCAGTCGGACAATATCACGACTGTAGCATATATCAATCATCAAGGGGGAACAAAAGAGTTCTCTAGCAATGATGGAAGTTTCCAAGATAATTCGATGGGCAGAGACTCACTCGTGCCATCTATCAGCAATCTACATCCCAGGAGTAGAGAACTGGGAAGCGGATTTTCTAAGTCGTCAAACTTTTCATCCAGGGGAGTGGGAGCTCCATCCGGAGGTGTTTGCGGCATTGATTCGTCAATGGGGCACACCGGAATTGGATCTGATGGCATCTCGTCAGAATGCCAAACTTCCTTGTTACGGGTCCAGATCAAGGGATCCCTAAGCAGTACTGATAGATGCTCTAGCAGTACCTTGGTCGTTCAACCTGGCTTATGTGTTTCCTCCTTTTCCTCTCCTGCCTCGTCTGATTGCCAGAATCAAACAGGAAAGGGCTTCGGTAATCTTGATAGCGCCTGCGTGGCCATGCAGGACTTGGTATGCAGATCTAGTGGAAATGTCATCTCTTCCACCATGGAAACTGCCACTGAGACAGGACCTTCTCATTCAAGGTCAGTTCCAACATCCAAATATAAATTCTCTGCAGCTGACTGCCTGGAGATTGAACGCTTGATTTTATCTAAGCGAGGATTCTCTGAGTCGGTCATTGATACCTTGATTCAGGCTCGAAAGCCTGTCATGAGGAAAATTTACCATAAGATATGGCGTAAATATCTTTATTGGTGCGAATCCAAGGGCTACTCATGGAGTAAGTTTAGGATTCATAGGATTTTGTCCTTTCTCCAAGAAGGATTGGAGAAGGGATTATCGGCTAGTTCCTTAAAGGGACAAATTTCTGCTTTGTCAATCTTACTACACAAGCGTCTGGCGGATGTCCCAGACGTTCAGTCTTTTTGTCAGGATTTAGTCAGAATCAAGCCTGTGTTTAAACCTGTTGCTCCGCCATGGAGTTTAAATTTAGTTCTAAATGTTCTTCAAGGGGTTCCGTTTGAACCCATGCATTCCATAGATTTTAAGCTTTTATCTTGGAAAGTTTTGTTTTTAGTTGCTATCTCTTCTGCTCGAAGAGTTTCTGAGCTCTCTGCGTTACAATGCGATTCGCCTTATCTTATATTCCATTCTGATAAGTTGGTTTTGCGTACTAAACCTGGATTCCTTCCTAAGGTTGTTTCAAATAAGAATACTAATCAGGAAATTGTTGTTCCTTCTCTATGTCCTACTCCTTCTTCTAAGAAGGAGAGTCTGTTGCATAACTTGGACGTGGTTCGTGCCTTGAAGTTTTACTTACAAGTGACCAAGGATTTCCGTCAAACATCTTCTCTTTTTGTTGTTTATTCTGGAAAGCGTAGGGGTAAAAAAGCTACGGCTACCTCTTTCTTTTTTGGCTGAAAAGCATCATCCGTTTGGCATACGAGTTTGCTTCTTCTGAGGCTATTTTTGGGAGAAAAGTTCTTCAAGCAGTGGTGCCTTCCGTTTAGGTATCTGTCCTGTCCCTCCCGTTCATGCGTGTCTTGTTGCTTTGGTATTGTATCCCACAAGTAAGGATCAATCCGTGGACTCGTCGTATCTAGTAGAAGGAAATTTATGCTTACCTGATAAATTTATTTCTTCTACGATACGACGAGTCCACGGCCCTCCCTGTCATTTTAGACAGATTATATATTTTTTTCAAACTTCAGTCACCTCAGCACCTTTTAGTTTCTCCTTTTTCTTTCTATACCTTCGGTCGAATGACTAGGGGGTGGAGTCAAGGGAGGAGCTATATAGACAGCTCTGCTGTGGTGCTCGTTGCCATTTCCTGTTGGCAGGAGGATAATATCCCACAAGTAAGGATGAATCTGTGGACTCGTCGTATCGTAGAAGAAATCAATTTATCAGGTAAGCATAAATTTCCTTTTTTAAAGTTATTTTTTTATTTACCTACATTCACTCTGAAATGCAGATGATCCAATAATAGTTATTAGATTTCTCCAACATAGGTGTGTCCGGTCCACGGCGTCATCCTTACTTGTGGGATATTCTCTTCCCCAACAGGAAATGGCAAAGAGCCCAGCAAAGCTGGTCACATGATCCCTCCTAGGCTCCGCCTTCCCCAGTCATTCTCTTTGCCGTTGCACAGGCAACATCTCCACGGAGATGGCTAAGAGTTTTTTGTGAGGACGCTGATGAAAGGGATGGGGTTTTACTCCAATCTGTTCATAGTTCCCAAAAAAGAGGGAACATTCAGGCCAATTTTGGATCTCAAGATCCTAAATAAATTTCTCAGGGTTCCATCGTTCAAAATGGAAACCATTCGGACAATTCTTCCTACCATCCAGGAGGGTCAATTCATGACCACGGTGGATTTAAAGGATGCGTATCTACATATTCCTATCCACAAGGAACATCATCGGTTCCTAAGGTTCGCCTTTCTGGACAAGCATTACCAGTTTGTGGCACTTCCATTCGGATTAGCCACTGCTCCAAGAATTTTCACAAAGGTACTAGGGTCCCTTCTAGCGGTGCTAAGGCCAAGGGGCATTGCAGTAGTACCTTACTTGGACGACATACTGATTCAAGCGTCGTCTCTGCCACAAGCAAAGGCTCATACGGACATTGTCCTAGCCTTTCTCAGATCTCACGGGTGGATGGCTGTTTCCACACAGGACTGTTGAGATTAATTAACTTCAGTTGGGGGAAACAGTGAGCAGGCTTTTGCTGCTTGAGGTATGACACATTTCTAACAAGACTTGGTAATGCTGGAAGCTGTCATTTTCCCTATGGGATCCGGTAAGCCATTTTCTTAGTTTTAAATATAAGAATAAAGGGCTTCACAAGGGCTTTAAAGACTGGTAGACATTTTTCTGGGCTAAAACGATTACTTTATAAGCATATTTAATGGTTTATAACTTTGAAGAGTTATTTTAATCTTGGGAATTCGGTTAAAAAAACGGCAGGCACTGTATTGGACACCTTTTTCACTGGGGGCCTTTTCTAGTCATAGGCAGAGCCTCATTTTCGCGCCACTAATGCGCAGTTGTTTTTGAGAAGCAAGACATGCAGATGCATGTGTGAGGAGCTCAGATCCACTGAAAAAGCTTATTGAAGGCGTCATTTGGTATCGTATTCCCCTCTGGGCTTGGTTGGGTCTCAGCAAAGCAGATACCAGGGACTGTATAGGGGTTAAATGTAAAAACGGCTCCGGTTCCGTTATTTTAAGAGTTAAAGCTTTCAAATTTGGTGTGCAATACTTTTAAGGCTTTAAGACACTGTGGTGAAATTTTGGTGAATTTTGAACAATTCCTTCATACTTTTGCACATATTCAGTAATAAAGTGTGTTCAGTTTAAAATTTAAAGTGACAGTAACGGTTTTATTTTAAAACGTTTTTTGTGCTTTGTTATCAAGTTTATGCCTATTAACATGTCTGAACCATCAGATAGACGATGTTCTGTATGTTCGGAAGCCAAGGTTCCTCTCCATTTAAATATATGTGATGAATGTGACAAACAAAGTAGGGACAATGATGCCACTGATAATAATGTTGCCCAAAATGATTCCTTAAGTGAGGGGAGTAAGCATGGTACTGCATCATCTCCTTCTATGTCTACACCAGTCTTGCCCACTCAGGAGGTCCCTAGTTCATCTAGTGCGCCAATCCTCCTTACTATGCAACAATTAACGGCTGTAATGGATAATTCTATTAAAAACATTTTAGCCAAAATGCCCACTTATCAGCGAAAGCGTGACTGCTCTGTTTTAGATACTGAAGAGCATGAGGATGCTGATGATAATGGTTCTGACATGCCCTTACACCAGTCTGAAGGGGCCAGGGAGGTTTTGTCTGAGGGAGAAATTTCAGATTCAGGAAAAATTTCTCAACAAGCTGAACCTGACGTTATTACATTCAAATTTAAATTGGAACATCTCCGCGCTCTGCTTAAGGAGGTGTTATCTACTCTGGATGATTGTGACAATTTGGTCATTCCAGAGAAATTATGTAAGATGGACAAGTTCCTAGAGGTCCCGGTGCCCCCCGAAGCTTTTCCTATACCCAAGCAGGTGGCGGACATTGTAAATAAAGAATGGGAAAGGCCCGGCATACCTTTTGTCCCTCCCCCTATATTTAAGAAATTATTTCCTATGGTCGACCCCAGGAAGAACTTATGGCAGACAGTCCCCAAGGTCGAGGGGGCGGTTTCTACTCTAAACAAACGCACCACTATCCCTATAGAAGATAGTTGTGCTTTCAAAGATCCTATGGATAAAAAATTAGAGGGTTTGCTTAAAAAGATGTTTGTTCAGCAAGGTTACCTTCTACAACCAATTTCATGCATTGTTCCTGTCACTACAGCAGCGTGTTTCTGGTTCGAAGAACTAGAAAAGTCGCTCAATAAAGCATCTTCTTATGAGGAGGTTATGGACAGAGTTCAAGCACTTAAATTGGCTAACTCTTTTACCTTAGACGCCACTTTGCAATTAGCTAGATTAGCGGCGAAAAATTCAGGTTTTGCTATTGTGGCGCGCAGAGCGCTTTGGCTAAAGTCTTGGTCAGGGGATGTGTCCTCCAAGAACAAATTGCTTCACATCCCTTTCAAGGGGAAAACGCTGTTTGGCCCTGACTTGAAAGAGATTATTTCAGACATCACTGGGGGAAAGGGCCACGCCCTTCCTCAGGATAGGTCTTTTAAGGCTAAAAATAAAACAAATTTTCGTCCCTTTCGCAGAAATGGACCAGCCTCAAATTCTACATCCTCTAAGCAAGAGGGTAATTCTTCTCAAACCAAGCCAGCCTGGAGACCGATGCAAGGCTGGAACAAAGGTAAGCAGGCCAAGACGCCTGCTACCGCTACTAAGACAGCATGAGATGTTGGCCCCCGATCCGGGACCGGATCTGGTGGGGGGCAGACTCTCTCTCTTCGCTCACGCTTGGGCAAGAGATGTTCAGGATCCTTGGGCGCTAGAAATAGTTTCTCAAGGTTATCTCCTGGAATTCAAGGAACTACCCCCAAGGGGAAGGTTCCACAGGTCTCAATTGTCTTCAGACCAAATAAAAAGACAGGCATTCTTACATTGTGTAGAAGACCTGTTAAAAAGGGGAGTGATTCATCCTGTTCCATTAGGAAAGTGAACGTAGAAAAAAGTTCTCTATTCCCGTCAACAAGAGTTCCCTTCTTGGGAACAATAATAGACTCCTTAGAAATGAAGATTTTTCTGACAGAGGCCAGAAAATCAAAACTTCTAAGCTCTTGTCAAGTACTTCATTCTGTTCTTCTTCCTTCCATAGCGCAGTGCATGGAAGTAATAGGTTTGATGGTTGCGGCAATGGACATAGTTCCTTTTGCGCTAATTAATCTAAGACCATTACAACTGTGCATGCTCAGACAGTGGAATGGGGATTATACAGACTTGTCCCCGACGATCCAAGTAGATCAGAGGACCAGAGATTCACTCCGTTAGTGGCTGACCCTGGACAACCTGTCTCAAGGGATGAGCTTCCGCAGACCAGAGTGGGTCATTGTCACGACCGACGCCAGTCTGGTGGGCTGGGGCGCGGTCTGGAAACCCCTGAAAGCTCAGGGTCTATGGTCTCGGGAAGAATCTCTTCTCCCGGTAAACATTCTGGAACTGAGAGCGATATTCAATGCTCTCAAGGCTTGGCCTCAACTAGCAATGGCCAAATTCATAAGGTTTCAATCAGACAACATGACGACTGTTGCATATATCAACCATCAGGGGGGAACAAGGAGTTCCCTGGCGATGGAAGAAGTGACCAAAGTAATTCAATGGGCGGAGATTCACTCCTGCCACTTGTCTGCAATCCACATCCCAGGAGTGGAAAATTGGGAAGTGGATTTTCTGAGTCGTCAGACATTTCATCCGGGGGAGTGGGAACTCCATCCGGAAATCTTTGCCCACATAACTCAATTATGGGGCATTCCAGACATGGATCTGATGGCGTCTCGTCAGAACTTCAAGGTTCCTTGCTACGGGTCCAGATCCAGGGATCCCAAGGCGACTCTAGTAGATGCACTAGTAGCGCCCTGGACCTTCAACCTAGCTTATGTATTCCCACCGTTTCCTCTCATTCCCAGGCTGGTAGCCAGGATCAATCAGGAGAGGGCTTCGGTGATCTTGATAGCTCCTGCGTGGCCACGCAGAACTTGGTATGCAGACCTGGTGAATATGTCATCGGCTCCACCATGGAAGCTACCTTTGAGACGGGACCTTCTTGTTCAAGGTCCGTTCGAACATCCGAATCTGGCCTCACTCCAACTGACTGCTTGGAGATTGAACGCTTGATTTTATCAAAGCGTGGGTTCTCAGATTCTGTCTTTAATACTCTTATTCAGGCTAGAAAGCCTGTAACCAGAAAAATTTACCATAAAGTATGGAAAAAATATATCTGTTGGTGCGAATCGAAAGGATTCCCATGGAACAAGATAAAAATTCCTAAGATTCTATCCTTTCTACAAGAGGGTTTGGAGAAAGGATTATCTGCAAGTTCTTTGAAGGGACAGATTTCTGCTTTATCTGTTTTACTTCACAAAAAGCTGGCGGCTGTGCCAGATGTTCAAGCTTTTGTTCAGGCTCTGGTTAGAATCAAGCCTGTTTACAAACCTTTGACTCCTCCTTGGAGTCTCAATTTAGTTCTTTCAGTTCTTCAAGGGGTTCCGTTTGAACCCTTACATTCCGTAGATATTAAGTTATTATCTTGGAAAGTTTTGTTTTTGGTTGCAATTTCTTCTGCTAGAAGAGTTTGAGTTATCTGCTCTGCAGTGTTCTCCTCCTTATCTGGTGTTCCATGCAGATAAGGTGGTTTTGCGTACTAAACCTGGTTTTCTTCCGAAAGTTGTTTCTAACAAAAATATTAACCAGGAGATAGTTGTGCCTTCTTTGTGTCCGAATCCAGTTTCAAAGAAGGAACGTTTGTTGCACAATTTGGATGTAGTTCGTGCTCTAAAATTCTATTTAGAGGCTACAAAGGATTTCAGACAAACATCTTCCTTGTTTGTTGTTTATTCTGGTAAAAGGAGAGGTCAAAAAGCAACTTCTACCTCTCTCTCTTTTTGGCTTAAAAGCATCATCCGATTGGCTTATGAGACTGCCGGACGGCAGCCTCCTGAAAGAATCACAGCTCATTCCACTAGGGCTGTGGCTTCCACATGGGCCTTCAAGAACGAGGCTTCTGTTGATCAGATATGTAAGGCAGCGACTTGGTCTTCACTGCACACTTTTACCAAATTTTACAAATTTGATACTTTTGCTTCTTCTGAGGCTATTTTTGGGAGAAAGCCGTGGTGCCTTCCATCTAGGTGACCTGATTTGCTCCCTCCCATCATCCGTGTCCTAAAGCTTTGGTATTGGTTCCCACAAGTAAGGATGACGCCGTGGACCGGACACACCTATGTTGGAGAAAACAGAATTTATGCTTACCTTATAAATTACTTTCTCCAACGGTGTGTCCGGTCCACGGCCCGCCCTGGTTTTTTAATCAGGTCTGATGAATTATTTTCTCTAACTACAGTCACCACGGTATCATATGATTTCCCCTATGCATATTCCTCCTTTACGTCGGTCGAATGACTGGGGAAGGCGGAGCCTAGGAGGGATCATGTGACCAGCTTTGCTGGGCTCTTTGCCATTTCCTGTTGGGGAAGAGAATATCCCACAAGTAAGGATGACGCCGTGGACCGGACACACCGTTGGAGAAAGTAATTTATCAGGTAAGCATAAATTCTGTTTTTTAAGTGGTTTTATACGTTTCTTCAATCCATTATTCTATACGTTTTTTAAATGTGCAAGTAATGCGAGTTATGTTGCTGGATGTGTGTTTTACATATTTCTCAATGCTCGTTAAATACTGTGCTTCCTTACCAATGGCAACTAGAAATGCTGACTTTCACATGACACCCATTGTGCACTTTTAAGTTAGCATAACACGCAAACCGTGTGATAGGTATGGAATAAGAGCAGCATTGGTGAAATGGTCTGACAGTGGTCTGGGGAGAGGGAGGAAGTGGCAGTTCTACTGTTCCCTTTGCAGTGTGGTTGGCTTGCACCCACAGTCTTGTTTCTACATATATAGCAAAGTCTCTGCAGCTTGATGCTCTTGGCTGCTTTCCATCCAAATTGATTTGAAACCTCTCTCAGGTACAAGGGCAAGAGTATCTGGAGCCACATGAGTGTTATGATGTAGGTCTGCTTGTTGATAAATATGATTTCATATGACTTGCAGTCAGTGACGTGCGGTGACGTCAGAGGCTGGGGAGGCAGTGGCTAGGATACGCCTTCATTCTTTAGATATCCTTTGTTGAAGAAATAGCAATGCACATGGATGAGCCAATCGCATGAGGTATCTATGTGCAGCCACCAATCAGCAGCTACTGAGCATATTTAGATATGATTTTCAACAAAGGGTATCAAAAGAATGAAGAAAATTAGATATTAGATGTAAATTGGAAAGTTATTTAAAATTGCATGCTCTTTCTAAATCAGAAAAGAAAACATATGGGTTTCATGTCCCTTTAAATGGTGTCTTGGAAAACTGGTCAACTTAGTAAACATCTGATTTTAGTCTAAAGGATTGTAACAGAAACTCTTGCCAGATAACAAAATGCTTGCTCTGATTATGAGATCTAGAAATCCAGGCCCATTAAAATATGTTTAAAACATACTTTTTACTTTAATGCTGCAAATTATGCTTATAGATTCCTTCATTATTCAGTAAATATAAAAATGTATTGATCCAGTGGCAGCTGGTGAAATTTAAAGATGGTGGGACGCTTGACCCCACCCCTTTAAATAAAGCCACCTTCTCAGATGGCACCACCAATTAATTAATTAAATAAATAAAAGGTAGATTTAAACACAGAAAAGCACGCGGGGGGAGAGAGAGAGACGGGAGACACAGAGAGACACAGAGGGTTAGAGAGAAAGAGAGAGAGACACAATCACACAGAGGGTTAGAGAGACACATGAGGGATGAGAGAGTCAGAGGGGGGGAGGAAGAGAGACAGAGAGAGAAAGAGACAATGGTGGAGAACAACACATAAGGAGAGACATAGAGAGTGGGAGAGAGAGAGAGATGGATAGAGAAAGAGAGATGGATAGAGAGAGACACACACAGAGGGGAGAGAGACACAGAGGGGAGAGAGAGAGAGACACAGAGGGGGGGAGAGAGAGAAAGACACAGAGGGGGGGAGAGAGAGAGACACACAGAGGGGAGAGAGAGAGACAGAGGGGAGAGAGAGACACACACAGAGGGGAGAGAGAGAGAGACACACAGAGGGGAGAGAGAGAGAGACACACACAGAGGGGAGAGAGAGAGACACACACAGAGGGGAGAGAGAGAGACACAGAGGGGAGAGAGAGAGACACAGAGGGGAGAGAGAGAGACACAGAGGGGAGAGAGAGAGACACAGAGGGGAGAGAGAGAGAGACAGAGGGGAGAGAGAGAGAGACAGAGGGGAGAGAGAGAGACACAGAGGGGAGAGAGAGAGAGACACAGAGGGGAGAGAGAGAGAGACAGAGAGGGGAGAGAGAGAGACAGAGAGGGGAGAGAGAGAGACAGAGAGGGGAGAGAGAGAGACAGAGAGGGGAGAGAGAGAGACAGAGAGGGGAGACAGAGAGAGAGACAGAGGGGAGAGAGAGAGATACAGAGAGGGGAGAGAGACAGAGAGGGGAGAGAGAGAGACAGAGAGGGGAGAGAGAGAGACAGAGAGGGGAGAGAGAGAGACAGTGAGAGACAGAGAGAGACAGAGAGGGGAGAGAGAGAGAGACAGAGAGGGGAGAGAGAGAGACAGAGAGGGGAGAGAGAGAGACAGAGAGGGGAGAGAGAGAGAGACAGAGAGGGGAGAGAGAGAGACAGAGAGGGGAGAGAGAGAGACAGAGAGGGGAGAGAAAGAGACAGAGAGGGGAGAGAGAGACAGAGAGGGGAGAGAGAGACAGAGAGGGGAGAGAGAAAGAGAGAGAGGGGAGAGAGAAAGAGAGAGAGACACAATCACACAGAGGGTTAGAGAGACACATGAGGGATGAGAGAGTCAGAGGGGGGGAGGAAGAGAGACAGAGAGAGAAAGAGACCATGGTGGAGAACGTCACATAAGGAGAGACATAGGGAGTGGGAGAGAGAGAGAGATGGATAGAGAAAGAGAGATGGATAGAGAGAGACACACACAAAGGGGAGAGAGAGAGAGAGAGACACACAGAGGGGAGAGAGAGAGAGAGAGAGAGAGAGACACACAGAGGGGAGAGAGAGAGAGACACAGAGGGGAGAGAGAGAGAGACACAGAGGGGAGAGAGAGAGAGACACAGGGGAGAGA